>NC_081415.1:483074956-483379123 GCF_030272615.1 Cryptomeria japonica | reverse complement strand
TTTCTAGATGCCCGGAGATAATGTCTAAATATGATAGGCATGATAAATTTGATAAGCATGATAGGAATAATAGATATGAGAAGCATGAGAAGCATGATAAGCCTTACAAGCCTAACTAGAAGTATAAGCATCAAAAGAACTATTATTATGTTGTTGATGAAGGTGTTATAGATGAAGAATCAGAAAGAGATGAATTTGTGTTTATTGTTATTAAAGAAGATAGATCGGTACTTGTTGATTCCATAAGCTGCACTATTGAGGAAAAAGCTCTAGCTGCAAGAGTTGAAGAGAAAGATGAATGGGTGATTGAGAGTGGTTGCTCACATCATATGACCGGTGATAAAAGAAAATTTGTGAATATGGAAAGGTATGATGGTGGAATACTAATATTTGGAGATGACAAAGCTTGTATGATCTGTGGTAGAGGTTCTATTTCCTTTTATGGTAAGCATAACACTAATGATGTCTTGTATGTTGAAGGTTTGAAGCATAATATTTAAGTGTTGGACAGATGGTGAACAAAGGTTATGATTTGCAATTCAAGAATGCAAAATGCAGAATCCTAAATGCCTCTAGTATAGAGATTGCATTAGGAACTAAGACTAAAGGTAATATCTTTCATTTTAATGCTGGTGAGAAAAGTTGTTTGATTGCTCAGATTGATGAAAGCTAGTTGTGGCATAGGAGAACGTGTCATGTTAATTTTGATTCAATGATTAAGATCAGTTCTACACAAGTTGTTAGAGATTTACCTAAAATTGTTAAGCCTGCTAATCTGGTATGTAAGGAATGTCAAATGGTAAAGCAAACAAGAATTTTTTTCAAGAGTAAGTAGTATACGCATGATGGATTGCTAGATCTTGTGCATACTGACCTATGTGGACCTACAAATATCAGAAGTGTGGAGGGTGACAAATATTTTATGTTACTAATTGATGATTATTCTAGTATGATGGGTTTTGTCTTTCTGAAGGAGAAATCAGAAGCATTAGATAAATTCAAGATATTCAAAGGAAAGGTTGAGACTAAGACAGGATTGAAGGTGAAATATTCGAGATCTGACAGAGGAGGAGAATTTTGTTTTGGTGAGTTTGATTCATTCTATGAGAAGCATGGAATTAGAAGACAATTATCTTCTCCTAGAACCCCACAACAAAATGGAGTTGTTGAAAGGAAGAACATGACTGTTTTGGATGCTGCAAGGACTATGTTGATTGAAGGAAATGTTTTGAAGATCTATTGGAGAGAAGTTGTTAGCACTGTTGTTTAAACATTCAACTGAGTGCATATAAAAGGTGATACTGGTAAGACTCCTTATGAGCTATGGTTTGGTCATGTGCCTACTGTGAGATATTTCAGAATTTTTGGAAGCAAGTGTTATATCAAGAGAGATGGCGATATAGGAAAGTTTGATGCAAGAAGTGATGAAGGAATTTTCTTGGGTTATTCAACAAAGATAAAATCCTACAGGGGTGCTACAATAAGAGATTGAGAAAGATAGTGGAAAGTACAAATGTGGAAGTTGACAAAATTTATGGAAAATAAATCAAAGCATGCGGGTATGATGATCAGGATGTTGTTTTAAAACTAAATCAGACTGAAAAATTGAAGAAGAATGATCTGGTAGAGACTGTTAATCCAGATGTTGTTGTTGTTGGTGAAGAGGTGCAAGAACCTAAAAATCAGAATAATCAGAAGACCCAAGGTATGTAAAATTGAATCACTCTGAAAATCAGATCATTGGACATAAAAACAAAGGCATGATGACTAGAAGAAGGTTAGGTGTTGAAGAGGTATGTTTGATTTCTAAAATTGAACCTAAAGTTATTTTTGAAGCTTGCAAAGATGAAAATTGGTTGAAGGCTATGGAAGAAGAATTGAATCAGATTGAAAAGAATGACACATGGGAGCTTGTACCTAGACCTAAAGACAAGAATGTGATTGGTACTAAATGGGTATTTAGGAACAAATTGAATGAAGTCGGTGAAGTTGTCAGAAACAAAGCAAGACTGGTATGCAAAGGATATTCACAAAAGGAAGGAATTGATTATGAGGAGACTTTTTCTTCAATATCTAGACTTGAAGTTGTTAGACTATTGCTTGCATATACTACCTATAAGGATTTCAAGGTATATCAGATGGATGTCAAGTCAACTTTTCTAAATGGTGATCTTGAGGAAGAAGTCTACATTGAGAGACCTGATGGATTTTCATTATCAGATGATGGATACATGGTATGCAAACTAAAGAAATCTCTTTATGGATTGAAACAAGTCCCTATGGCCTGGTATGCTAGATTGGATAAGTATTTGCTGAAATTGGGATTCAATAAAGGTACTGCTGATAGTAATCTATATTTCAAGATTGAGAATGATAACATTTTAATTATTGAAGTTTATTTTTATGATATTATATTTGGAGGAGATGGTAACTTGAGCATGAAGTTTGTTGGTGATATGCAGAAAGAATTTGAGATGTCCATGATAGGAGAGATAAAAAAATTCTTAGGATTGCAGATTTCATAGACTAGAAAAGGTATTTTTATATCTCAAACTAAATATGTGAAGGAATTGTTAAAGAAGTTTGGGTTAGAAGATTCTAAATCGGTTGGAACTCCTATGGTGACTGGCTGCAAATTTTCTAAAAATGATGAATCTCTGAAAGCTAATAAGACCTTATATAGATCTAGGGTTGGTGGATTGATATACCTAACTCAGACTAGACCTGACATTATGCATGTTGTGTGCATGGATACTAGATATTAAGTTGATCCGAAAGAAAGTCATGTCACTATTATAAAGAGGATATTCAGATACCTAAAAGGAACTGTGGATTATGGTTTATGGTATCCGACGAGGAATGATGATTTCATGTTGTGTGCTTACACCGATGCTAATTGGGCTGGTGATGTTGATGACCAGAAGAGTACCTCCTATGGTGCTTTCTTTTTGGGTAGGAAATTGGTTTAATGGGCAAGTAAGAAACAAGATTCAATTTCTCTATCTATTGTTGAAGTTGAGTACATTATTGCTATTAGTAACTGCACTTAGGTAGTTTGGATGAAGCAAATATTGAAGGATATCAGAGTTATCTATGATGAGCCTACTGTCATATACTATGATAATTCTAGTGCTATAAATATGTCAAAGAACGCAGTGCAACATTCAAATACTAAACATGCATCAATTGAGTATCATTCTTGAGAGAAAAAGTCAATGAAGAGGAAGTGAAGCTGGAGTATGTGACTACAAAGGAACAAATTGATGATATTTTCATAAAGCCTTTGCTTGTAGATACATTTTTCTATTTAAGAGACAAGCTAGGGGTATCCACCCCTCCTGATGAAAAATTAGATGCATTGAGTTGCATCAATCCGGTGGACTTCACAGTCTTATCTTCTTTTCTAGATTCATGAGTTTATGTTGCTCCTCAGGTGGAGTAGTTGGTCTTTGGCTGGACTGGTTATATGTTTTTTAGGGAGAAAATCACGATTTGCTTGAGGGGAGAGTTTGGTTTTCTGTTTTGAACATCTTTGGCATTTTTGTCAAAGGGGGAGAGAAGCATGTGAAAAAATGTTTTATCTGCATAATATAATCTTTTCTTTCTTTTCATTGATTGTTTTTCACATGCATATGTTGCCATCAATGCCAAAGGGGGATATTGTTGGACATTGTTGCTGCTAGGATATGTTGTTGTCATTGATGTCAACATATTCCTGTGATTTATTGCTTCGATGATTACAGATTGGTTTTATTGGGATCATGGTTTGGTGTACGGAGTATTCCTAGTGTCATTACATCTTTCTGTATTGGTTTTAGTGGTCTGAAAAGCTTAGTTTTTCATATCATATGATCCAATTTGTAGTTTGGTTTTTCTAATTAGTGCTTTGCAGAGTTTGGTATTTCCTCTGATATATTTTGGTGTGATCAAATCTTGAGCTGTGATTTTGGGAGATTGTTTGGGATGTTCTTGTGTATCTTTATTTCAGATGGTTCATGATTTGGTGATCCATGGGTTATCTTTCTTCGTGACAGTTGCTATAGTTTGATTATTCTTGAGGTTCAGATGTTGATCGATGAAGATTTGATGAGTTTCATTGGTACAATTGTTAGTGATGATTCTAATGTGTTTGCTGGTGTTTCCTAATTGTGTTCTATTTGTTTTGATGATGCGCATTGATTGTTATGGGATTTTTTGGTGATTTTCATGATCCGGTGATGTTCTTCGTGTTATGCAGTATTCTTGGTGGTGTAGCGTGTTGCGGTTGATCTTGGCAAGATTTCTGGTGGTGATGCATGTTTGGAGTTTGGATTT
This sequence comes from Cryptomeria japonica, assembly GCF_030272615.1. NCBI lineage: Eukaryota > Viridiplantae > Streptophyta > Pinopsida > Cupressales > Cupressaceae > Cryptomeria > Cryptomeria japonica. Next base: position 483,374,809 of record NC_081415.1, on the reverse strand, counting down.
AGGTCCATGTTATGTCATGTATATCATTTTATTGGTCTAGTGGTCGATCATTCTATCATGTAATGTAATTTTGTAATTAGGTGTTGAGGATTTAGCCAACCTTGTTGTCAAGGTTGATGAAATTGTATAAATAGGTGATAAAGTCATGTAATTAAGGTATCAAGGTTATGTTTGCATTATTAGAGAGTGGTGTATGAACAAATAAAGGAATTCATCCTTAGATAGTGTGATTGAGTAGATTTTTGGAGGGTTGCGGAGAAGACACGTGCGCTTAACCAGAACTATCATCAAGAATTAGCAGATGCTATCACTGCAGTTCATTCCTTCTAGATTTTTGTATGAATCTTGTTGTAAGTCATTGAGACTTCCCTGAGGGTTGTAGCCTTCTAGGTTATTATATTTTGAGTAGTGAGCCTGAATGCAGGTGTATACCCCACTGTAATATTTTCACATACTACTGTAAACTATCATCTTATTGTGGGTAGGTTCCCACCACAGTTTTTCCGTTAACTGGGTTTCCATGTCAAAATATCGGTGTTGTGTGTTGTGCTATCAATTTTCTTATCTTTGTTGTTGCTACAGTTTATCATATTTGCATTTAAGGTTAAGTTTCATAATTATGTGAAAACAGATATATATATATATATATATATATATATACAAAGGATATTATTATTATAATTACACCTTATCTTCTAAAAATAACATTTAGTTTATATAATAAATTAAAATAGAATAAAAAGGATAAAGGACAACTACCCACATAACCATCCACAAGACAACACATCTTAAACAAAGATTCGGTCAATGATAATACAACCAAGATAAAAGAACAAAACTAAAGACACAAACTAGGGTTAGATGTGGTAGGGCCTTAGTGTCACCTTCGATCAACTACCATTGGGAAAGGAGACACTCTCAAACCTGAGGAACCAGGTGGATTTGGTGCCTAGTACTTGCACTCTTGCACCACATCAACATTAGACAGAACATGTGCTTATGTATACATTAGACAAAACATGTGCTTATGTATACATCAGATCAACATAGTTAGGCGAGAGAGAATTATAACATCACATACTTCTCATGATGAGTGATGTGATATCATCCCTTACACACTTGTAGATAATAAAACATCATAATCATAGATATAACATAATCAAACAACCATAATCCATATCAAATGATATTATCAGAATTAGGGTTAGCACAAGATATAACACCATAAGTAGTGAACATAAACCATATCACCTAGGAAAAGTATTATCACAAAGTCCATCAAATAGCCCTAAATATAGAATCATCATCACAAATATCACAATGTACCCACTGATATAAAGAAGTATCTCAAAATATGAAAGAGAAAAGCATGAAAACAAGAAGTGTTAAGACATGAAAAGAGCCCACCAGTATCTATCATAACCATCTTAGAGTATGAATCATGGAGGGGTACTATATGATGTAACTTATAAGTTATATGAAATTGTTAAGAGACATGTGACTAATCATATGTAAATTGCATAATGCATAATTAGTTAAATTATAATATACTGCAAATTTTGTGTCATCAATGAATGTTTATGTTTGCCTTGGGTAATATTGTTTAAGTATGGATGCCTATGTGGATGTTGAATGAGGATGTGGATGTTGAATGAGGTGTGCATTGGGAATTTGTAATTTGCATTCGATGTTTATTCTTCATTTATGGTTGAGACTATGTTGTATCTAGTGTTTGGTTCTTATGGTGTGGTTGTTGAGGTGTTTCATGCACCATTCATTTTGTTATTTCATTGATTGTGGGTACTCATCATGTCACTATTGATGCAGATTCCATAACTACATGTATGGGTGACATAGTGTAGGGATGGGAAGTGTCCTTTGTTAGTGCTTTGGTACCGAATGATTATATATATACTTATAATATTTATATGTATTTTCCCTTTAGTGAGACTCCTTGTTGGAAGTTGGTGTGAGTTGAGGAGTTTTCCTTGGTGGATTGTGTTGTGTGTAGCCTAAGGCTAGAGGAAGATGCAGTTCTATTGAGTGGAATTGGCTATCCTGATGATGGATGTGGATGTGAGTGTGAGGTGGTGACTCTTGTGAGGGATACTTTGTCTCCTTTATGATTGAGGAATCATGACCAAGATGGGTTGCATAACCCTTTATGTGGCTATAGTTGAATGATCGACAATAGTAAAATATTGTTTACTCCTATACCCTATATTTTATGGCAGTCATGTGGCCCTTCTTATGGATTTTTGGTGTTCTTGAACCTCCATCATATGGGTGATCCTAGTGATGAGAGATAATTTGCTAGCATTCATGCCTCTAGGTGCCCTTGTGTTGAAGTTTTCGAGTCTCATAGGATGATCTTCTTCCCTTATTTTGGGAGTTAGCCTTGAAAGTTTCATACCTTGGTCTAAGAAGAGATTGTGGAAGGTGTGGTTTTGTGTTTGGTTGCCTCTTGATCCCAAAGTAATATTTTCTAAAGGTTGTGTTGTTTCTATTAGAATTGGTTCTTAGATGGAGTTCCTAGCACCATGTTTTGGCTTGTGTTGGTTTCCTTGAGTTTTTTATGCTCTATGGACTCTATGATAGGCCCAGTTCTCTATGGAAATATGATTGGTAAGAGAGATTTTTGTGTTGTGACCTAGACTCAAAGGTGATTCAGATGGTTGTTCTATTTTTCTTGATATGTTTATTGGTTTGTGCATTGATGATGTTTTGTTCTTGACTGTAGGCTTCTAGGAGTAAGCCTAGCTGTAGAGGGATGATGTAATACCCCTCCCATCTGATTTTATTCATTGCATGCTTCTTTATGTGGTGGCTTTGTGTTGTGGATTGTATCTCTTGTAGTTTGGATGTGGACCATTTTGTGGTGCTTGATATTTCTATGGACTCTTCATTGTTGTAATATACATGATTTCTAGTTTTTTATCTTATGCTTGATTTGGATGTATATTTCGTAATTATTCTAGACAAGTGATGTGTTGGATTTCTTCATGGTGATTTGATTATGTTGTTCCATTGATATGTGTGCTTCCTTCTTGTTCCTGGTTGTGAGAATCATTGCATGATTTATTTGGGTACTTGACTCATTGAGTTGTTATGTTGTAATATAGTTCTATTGTACCTTTGATGATGCATATAGAACTATTTCATAATTTGGTATTATCATGTTGTAGTGTCATTAATTGTATCCCTATGTAATTTCTTGCTCGACTAGGCCCTATTTTAGCATCCTGGACTTTTGTGCCCAACATGCTTGATCCAACCCCAATTTATCATTTGTTTCTAGCATCTCCTTCTCATTTTGGACCTTAGGTCCCAATTAGAGGCCATGTTAGGGGGGACAAGGTGCCTAGGGCACCTCTCTCTTGGGAGAAATGTTCCCAAGGTTCCCCACTCCCAAAAGCAGGGTGCCCAAGGTGCCCCGCTCCTAGGAGTAGGGTTCCCAAGGTGCCCAACTCCCAAGAGCAAGGTTCCCAACGTGCCCCATTTCCTGATGTTTGGCCCCAAATTTAAACCACAACATGCTCAACCAAGTTAAGTGAGAAATGTTTTCCCGTGTCGACCTACTCTAAGTTTTGCACCCCAAAATGGTTGGGAGAGTTATATAAGCAAGGTGTCCTCCCTCATTTTGGGTAGAGAGAGAGAGAGAGAGAGAATGAAAATAAGGCGATGATATTATACCAAATTCTCAAGATAAAGAGATCAAGCATCAAGGCATTAAAGAATAGGAGTAATTGGGATATCTATGCATTTTTTATGGCCTCCATGATCTTCTTTTCGTAAGTTCAACTACATTCAAGACAACATCATGTCTTCATGAGCATTTTGACATCAAAGAAGGTTAATGAAGTTATAAGCATTCCATTTTCAATTCTAGCCTTTGATACCTAACAAAACACTTTCAATTCAAGTCTAATTCAATTCAATTTCATGGTTTATTCCAAAATTGAGGTTTATCTTAGGAAAACTCCTTTCTACCCAACATTTTCTCTCTTTTTTGTTGTGTAGGAACAGGTGGCATAACTACAAAAATAGGTATAGACTAATTAGGTGGAGATATATAGTTTGTAAATCATCGGAGCAAAAAGCTACAGGAGCAGGGCACCCACAACACCCCAGTCCCAGGAGTAGGTCACCCAAGGCACCCTAGTCCCTCCATTTTTGCCTAAAATTTGGACTACAGGTTAGTTATAGTTTGTTTAGCTATCTCCTCTTTTGAAATTGGTCTAGACCAATTTACTGTCTTTTTGTGCATGCTGAAAGCTATCAATTTAAGCTTGTTTGATCCTAGTTCATTTGATCCTCATTTTACAATTACATAGTCATCTTCAAGTACCCCATAATGAATGATCATTGTATCCACCTAGTGCTTAAGCCTTCTTGAGCCTAGTTGATCATCCTCCTTCCAATTAATGGTAGGGCATTGAAATAGATTCTTTGTTTGCATGCATAAACTTGTGAAGAGTGTTTCCACACCATTACATTTTGGTTAACCTAAGATGCTCCATTCTTACTTCTGATTTGGATGTCTAGATCTGATTTGTATTACATTTTATGCAATTAGAGATTCAAATTTCCTTCATTCTATGCTATATTTAAATAGTCATTTTGTTAAAGATTTGTATTATTTAGACATTTCCTTCATTAGCTTTGTGCATAAGTTTTATGAATTTGATCCATACATCTAATATCCCCATGAGAATAAGTTATATACTTATGGCTTCCCTAAGAGGCATAGAGCCCAAGTCAACTAACATTTTCCATGGAAACTTAGGTGAAACTTTTTATTCCTACACATGAAATACCTAACATTGTTGACAATCCTTCTTCCCATACTTCTCATGATGAGGATGACTCCCTAACATAAATGTCTCCTAACCAAGTAGTAAAGCTTGTCCATGATTTAGAAAATCTTGAACATTGGATGGGTCACAAAAACTCAAAAACTAAGGCAATCCCCTTGATTGAAGGGTTGTAGAGGATGGTTCGAAATAATAAACATGATCTTGATTTGTTGTGTGACATATCTAATATTGTGAATGATAATATCATGCCCATGAATAATTGTGTTGAAGCCCTTAACTTTTCTAATCCCCCTAATATCATTGAAAATATCATCCTATCCCAACATCATTGCCTAATGTGCCTACTTATACTCCACCTGTCATGGCTACATCTACATAAAATTTCAACCCTACACATGTTAGTTTTAAATGAATTCCCATCATATCTTCTTTTGTGAGTGTTCCATGTATTTCCCAACCATCTCCTCTACCTACTTACCACAATGTCGTCTCACTTTCATATTCCAATGCTCCATCCATTTCCCATAATATTCCACATCCTTCATTATCCAACATGTCCAATACCAACCTATCCACCAAAGAAACCATCAATAACCTAGCCCAAAGTGTTTCATCTTTGTAAGAACAATTCTCTTCCATGACCCAATCTAAATTATAGCATTCCCACTTGTGACATTGCTAGCATACTTTCCCAAGACATTATTCTTGTCATTATCCCTCAATACATGGAAATCCATCACCTAGAGACATACAATGGAAAAGGTGATCCCTTGACTCATGTGGAAATATTTCAAACCTTGTGTAGTGACTTCTAAAATGATCATAGACATGATTAATTTTTTTACTAGGACATTTTGAGATAAGGCCTTACAATGTTTTTGTTCTTTGTCTCCTTATTTTATTGATTCTTTCCAAAAATTAGCTAATGCTTTCATTCACAAAACTTAAAATATTATTGGTCCTCAAATTTCTTTAACTGATTTGATTTATTGTAAACAAGGTGTTAAGGAAAAAGTGACTAATTTTATTGGTAGATTCAAACATTTGCATGCCCAAATATCTTATCCTATGCCTGATATGGATGTTCAAATAATTTTCTTTTCTAATTTGCAAAAATAAATTAGAGCCAAGTTATTGTTTTTTGAGTTTACTTCTTTCAACCAATTGTGTGCAGTGCTCCATAATTATCAGTTTCAAGTGAGACAAATTGATTCATCCGCTTCAATGGATTTGGTTCATAAGAATGATGTCACTCAACAAGTTTTCCACAAGTTTAAAAAAAACCAAAGGATTCATTAATATCCATAATTCCTAAGGCCTATTAATGGGCCCAATCGACTTTATTCATAGTCCTCTAAGGCAAAGTTGGTGGAGTGGTCCAAACTGAGGGAAGGATGGTATAAAATTAACTTTTATGGGGCATCAAAGGGCAATCTAGGACTATCGAGAGACAGATATGTGGCACGAGATTGAGAGGGCAATATTTTAGCAATTGGGGCTTCCTAATTATCAGAGGGAACAAATAATGAAGCTGAGGCATAGGCAACAATACAAGCACTAAAAATAGCCAAAAAAAATGGGCCTCTCAAAGATACATCTTGAAGGTGACTCTTTGATAATTATAAATTTTTGGTATTTTGGATATGTTGATATGGTTTTGTCATTGATGTCAACACCTATCATCACTTGTCAACACTTATCAACACTTGGAGATCTTTGGTTATGTTCACCGACAAGTTAGAGACTTATGCACAGTCACCGGTATTTGGTTCACCGACAGATTATATTGTTCACCGGCACTTGGAATGACTTGGAGACTACTTGGTTATGTCGAAGACATTATTCGATCACTTGGTTTTGGCGATTTGGTTATTTGTTTATTCAGGTTTGCATATTTGTTGTTACCGGCAAATAGGTCCAGGATAAGCACCGACAGGCATATCTATTCCAGATCAACACGATATGTTATGGAGATGATTTATTACTAATTTTAAATGCATTGAGCCGACATCATGAATCGGATATTGATTTATTTGTAATTAATTTTATTGTAATATCTTTTAGTGAGCCGACCTATTCAATTGGTATTAGGTTATGGTATAAATGTAAGATCTCATTTGTGAGATTGATATGTGATTGGGAAATAGAATCGTAATAAGGTATATGCAAAAATAAGCAGAGCTATACACGCAAACATCATTTGAAGGTTGAAGGAGCGTTTTTGTGAAGACAATCAGAACTAAACTGGTACTGAATCAAGCATATGAAGATGTTATTTTATGCAGTACATTGTCATTGGATTTAACCATCCAATTGTAGTCAGTGTGACTCTCATTTTGTGATTGAGTAGTGAGCTCTAGGCAGCTAGCCTTTTTGCATGTGCAGAATCCATATTGTACACACATACTATCTGCAGTAGTATCATTTGATTGTGGGTAAGGCTTCCCATCATGGTTTTTCCCCTTATAGGGTTTCCACATACAAATATTTGTGTTATGTGTTGTGTATGTTGTTGTCTTTTTGTTTCATGCATTAATCTTTATTGGTACTGCAATTAACTGATAAAACTGTCTACAAGCATAAAGTTTGGTTTACTGGTATTAAGCATTAAGTTTTGGTTAAGTTAATTTTGGTTGAATTTATTGGACAACTGATTCACCCCCCCCCCCCTCTCAGTTGTCTCTAGGACCTAACAATTGGTATCAGAGCCTGGTCCTCTTTTTGCAGAAGTTTAACAGCTTGAGGAGATCCAATGTCTTCTAACTATTTCAGGAAGGACAGTCCAAAACTTGATGGAACTAACTATGACATATGAAAGATCAGGATGGAGACACATCTGAATTGCATTGGAAAGAACATATGGGATGCTACAAAGAATGGCTATACTGCTCCTACTCAAGGTCAACCCAATCCACCTACCTTGGCTAAAGATGAAGAAAATGATTGCAAAGCAAGAGAAGCACTTTTGAGCACATTATCAAATCAACAAGTCATGGGATTGTCAGACAAATCTACTGCTAAAGCTATTTGGGACAAATTGGAAACATTGAATGAAGGAGATTCCACAGTCAAAATTGCAAAACTTGAATGCTTCTGGGTCAGGTATGAAAGTCTAAAAATAGAAGAAGAAGAAATATTTTCTTCTTTTATGGAAAGAGTAAATGATATTGTTTTGGGTATACAATGTTGTGGAGGAACCTTAAGTGAAGATGAGATTGTTTCTAAAGTTTTAAGAGCTTGGCCACTGGCATATAAAATGAAAGTTACTGCTATAAATGAATTAAGAACAATGCCTAATACATCAGTATCTAGAGACATCTTGGTTGGAAAACTTTCAGCTTTTGAGCTTGAGGAATTTGGTCCTATTACTACTATCAAGACAGATCTAGCTTTCAAGGCATCATCATCATCTGCAGCATCATCATCATCATCTGATAAATTTGATTGTAAAGTCTTCTATGCAAGAGAACTTAAAGAAAATAGGAGAAAAAATGAAGAACTTGAAGAACTTGAAGCACTATTTGCAAGGAAAATGCCTAAAGGTCCAATTGGAAGTAAGTATGAAGGTAAAGCACCCTTTAAATGTTTTAACTGTAATAAGATTGGTCATATGGCTTCTAGATGTCCTGATAGACATGCAAGATTAAGAGAATAAGCTAAAAGAACATATAAGCCTAACCCTGATTATCAAAAATACAAGTTTAAGAAGAATAGAGACAAATCTTGTTATTATGGTGATGGAGGAGTTACTGATAATTCTGATGAGGATCCAGCAGACAATGAATGGGCTTTTTTTGCTATAACAGAAGATCAACCGACACCTACTGTTCAACTAGTAGAGCAGGCCATGGCAGCTAAAGTTGAAGATAAGGATGAATAGATTATTGATTCAGGATGTTCACATCACATGATTGGTGATAAGAGTAAATTCTTAACCTTTCAGGAATACAATGGAGGTCTAGTAAGATTTGGAGATGATAAAGCTTGTTTGATCAAAGGAAAAGGCACTATATCTTTTGATGGTAAGCACAATACTGATAATGTTTACTATGTTGAAGGTTTGAAGCATAATCTTTTGAGTGTTGGTCAATTAGTTGAGAAAGGATTTCAGTTACAATTCAAGAATGGTAAATGCAAAATCTTAAACAGAACTAGTTTGGAAATTGCAATCGGTAATCAGACTAGAGGTAATATCTTTCATTTGAACAACAATGAGAAAGCATGTTTGATTGCACATATTGATGAAAGTTGGTTATGGAATAAGAGACTTTGTCATGTAAATTTTGATTGCATTGTGAAAATCAGTACAACTAAGGCAGTAAGAGATTTACCTAAGATTGTTAAACCTCACAATCTGGTATGTAAGGAATGTCAATTTGGAAAGCAAGTTAGAGCAACTTTCAAGAGTATTCCAGAAAAGTCTAACAATGTTCTTGATTTAATTCATACTGATTTATGTGGTCCAGCAAGAACTAGAAGTATACAAGGAGATAAATATTTTATGCTAATCATTGATGACTATTCTAGAATGTGTTGGGTTACTTTTCTCAAGGAGAAATCTGAAGCATTTGGGAAATTCAAACTATTCAAGGTGATGGTAGAAAATGAAACCAGCAAGAAAATCAAATGTTTGAGATCAGATCAAGGAGGTGAATTCACATCTAAGGAATTTAATACATTCTGTGAAGTGAATGGGATCAGAAGATAGTTATCAGCACCCCGGACACCCCAGCAGAGTGGAGTTGTGGAAAGGAAAAATAGAACTATCTTGGATGCAACCAGAAGTATGATATCAGAAGAAAATATACCTCATATATACTGGAGAGAAGCAGTCAATACAATAGTTTATACATTCAATAGAGTTCACATCAGAGGTGAAACTGGTAAGACCCCACATGAACTATGGTTTGGTAATACTCCTACTCTTAAATATTTCAGAATATTTGGAAGTAAATGCTATATTAGAAGAGATGAGTATATTGGCAAATTTGATCCTAGAAGTGATGAAGGAATATTTCTTGGTTATTCATATAAGAGCAAGACATATAGATTTTTTAACAAGAGAATGCAAAAAATTGTTGAGAGTGCAAATGTGAAGATTGATGAACAGTTTAGAGGAAATTCAAGGTACACAAACTCTAAACTGGCAATAGAGATAATCACAAATGAACCTACTGTGAATACACCGGTACAAAATGGTGATCCAAATACACCGGCATCATCTGGAGTTTCAACAGTCACTAAAGAACAACAACAAGTAAAAACACCCCGGTATGTAAGATTGAATCATTCAAAAGATCATATAATTGGAAACAAATTTCAAGGAATTGTGACTAGAGGAAGATTGGAAATGAAGATGTATGTCTTATTTCTCAAATTGAACCTACATCAATTAATGAGGCATGTGAAGATAAATATTGGATTAAAGCTATGGAAGATGAATTGGAACAAATTGAAAGGAATAACACTTGGTCATTATTTCCCCTGCCTAAAGACAAAAATGTAATTGGAACTAAATGGGTTTTCAGAAATAAACTTAATGAAGATGGTAAAGTAATCAGAAACAAACAAAGATTAGTGTGTAATGGATATTCACAGAAAGAAGGAATTGATTACAATGAAACCATTGCACCGGTAGCTAGATTTAAGGTAGCCAAACTTTTATTGGCTTTTGGAGCACACAAGAACTACAAAGTATATCAAATGGATGTTAAATGTGCATTTCTGAATGGAGATCTTGAAGAAGAAGTTTATATTGAACAACCTGATGGATTTTCTTTGATAGATAACAAAGACATGGTTTGCAAGTTAAGGAAAACTTTATATGGATTAAAACAAGCTCCTAGAGCTTGGTATGCTAGATTGAACAAATATCTTTTAAAGCTTGGTTACAGTAAAGGTAATACTGACAACAATCTATACTACAAAGTGACTAATGATGACATCTTGGTTATTGAAATTTTTGTTGATGATATAATCTTTGGAGGAGAAGGTGGTTTGTGTAAAGACTTTTCTAACAAAATGCAACAAGAATTTGAAATGTCTATGATTGGAGAGATAAAATTATTTTTAGGATTGCAGATTTCATAGACTGATAAAGGTATATTCCTATGTAAATCTAAGTACTTGAAGGAATTACTAAATAAATTTGGCATGGAAAATTGTAAACCGGTAAGCACACCTATGACTACAACTGATAAATTATCTTTGAAGGATGAATCAACACCTATTAATCTGACTAGATACAAGTCTATGATAGGAGGTTTACTGTATTTGACACAAACAAGACCTGATATTATGAATGCAGTATGTATTGTTTCAAGATTTCAGAGTAATCCTAGAGAAAATCATGAATCAACAGTGAAAAGGATTTTTTGGTACCTACAAAGCACTACAAATCTTGGTTTATGGTATCCTAGAGATGAAAATTTTGACTTATGTGCATACACAGATGCTAATTGGGCAGGAGATGTGGATGACAGAAAAAGCACCACCGGTGGAGCATTTTTTCTTGGTAGCAGACTAATTTCATGGTTGAGCAAGAAACAGAGTTGTACGAGTCTATCAACAGCAGAATCAGAATATGTTGCTGCAGCAACTAACTATACACATGTATTATGGATCAAACAAATGTTGAAGGGCATAAAGGTAAAATGCAAGGAACCTATAACTATTTACTGTGATAATATGGCAGCAATTGATATATCAAAGAACTCGGTATTTCACTCTAAAACTAAACATGTTTCTATCAAATTCAATTTTCTAAAGGAGAATGTTGAAGCAAAAGAAGTGAAATTGGTTTATGTGAATACTAAAGAGAAGATTGCAGATATTTTTACAAAGCCTTTTCCTAAGGAGACTTTTGAATATCTCAGAGAGCAACTTGGAGTCCTACCCCCACCGATAGAGACTTAGATAGTTGATGTTTGTCATCAACTGACAGAATTAACAGAGAAATCTTTTTTCGGCTTTGATGAAGAGAGCTACTTCTCAGGGGGAGTAGTTGGTATAATAAGTTGGTATTTTGTATTTGAAACTAGTTTTTGGAATGCTTTGGCATTTGATGTCAAAGGGGGAGAGATTAATATGGAAAAACACATTATCCCTTGGGGGAGAGATTGTTACTTTGGGGAGAGATTGTTGGAGAGATTGTTGGAGAGATTGATTACTCTCTGTATCTGTATTTTCATTTCTGGTTAATGATCTCTTTGGGAGATTGTTGGTTTTTTGGTTTTTGGCATTTCTGTTTTGGCACTTTGATGGTTTTTCCATCTTGTGTTGCCATCAATGCCAAAGGGGGAGATTGTTGGTATTTTGGATATGTTGATATGGTTTTGTCATTGATGTCAACACCTATCATCACTTGTCAACACTTATAAGCACTTGGAGATCTTTGGTTATGTTCATCGACAAGTCAGAGGCTTATGCACTGTCACCGGTATTTGGTTCACCGGTAGATTATATTATTCATTGGCACTTGGAATGACTTGGAGACTACTTGGTTATGTCGAAGACATTATTCAATCACTTGGTTTTGGAGATTTGGTTATTTGTTTATTCGGGTTTGCATATTTGTTGTTACCAGCAAATAGGTCCAGGATAAGTACCGACATACATATCTATTCCAGATCAACACGACACGTTATGGAGATGATTTATTATTATTGTATATGCATTGAACCGACATCATGCATCGGATATTGATTTATTTATAATTGATTTTATTGTAATATATTCTAGTGAGCCGACCTATTCAATTGGTCTTAGGTTATGGTATAAATGTAAGATCTTCATTTGTGAGATTGATATGTGATTGGGAAAAATAATTGTAATAAGGTATATATGAAAAATAAGCAAAGCTATACACGCAGACATCATTTGAAGGTTGAAGGAAGGTTTTTGTGAAGACAATCAAAACTAAACTGGTATTGAATCCAGCATATGAATATGCTATTTGATGCAGTACATTATCATTGGATTTAACCATCCAATTGTAGTCAGTGTGACTCTCATTTTGTGATTGATTAGTGAGTTGTAGGCAGCTGGCCTTTTTGCATGTGCATAATCCATATTGTACACACATACTATCTGCAGTAGTATCATTTGATTGTGGGTAAAGCTTCCCACCGTGGTTTTTCCCCTTACAGGGTTTCCACATACAAATATTTGTGTTATGTATTGTGGATGTTGTTGTCTTTTTGTTTCATGCATTCTTTACCGGTACTGCAATTAGCTGATAAAATTGTCTACCGACATAGAGTTTGGTTTACTAGTATTAATCATTAAGTTTTGGTTAAGTTAAATTTGGTTGAATTTTATTGGACAACTGATTCACACCCCCCCCCCCCCCCACCCCTCTCATTTGTCTCTAGGACCTCATAAATGCCAATAAAAAGGGTGAAATGCATGCTCGAATTTAAACAAGTATGTATATGTTACCAAGAATTTAATCAAAACTTTTGATGATGCTGAAATATCACATGTGATCATGAGGTCAAGGAATGAGGTAGCTGAAAAATTTTCCAATTGGGCCTTGACATTAAAATGATGAGCAGAGTGATGTGACAAAGTGATGTGACAAGGGTTGCTAAGGCACTAAATAAAACTTGTGGAGGAAACACTTGGTTGACATAAAGGAAGATAGGTGGCGATTTCAAAGAATAATGGAGGTCATCTTTACATTGATAACACCAAAGCAACAACTCATGTTTTTGGGTAAAATCACAGAGAAGAGAAATAAAAATCTCTTCAAATTTGATGATGATATTTTTGTACAAATCATGGAGATATTGCTAGGTGAGGACTTCAAGAGACACACCATCTTTCAGTAATAGAAACAATAGGAGAATTGATATGCAAAGAATCTCCTGAACATGAAATTTTCCTTGAACCATTGTGTCAAGCGACCAATATCATGGCAAACACATTTGACATCCACCACTCTCTCAAAACACTGTCACACTAATTATATCACTTTTAAGTCTCTTCACAAACTGACTTTCACACATCAACACTAAATTTTCTTACAAATCATTCACATTTACTTCTCATCAATTCACACTTCATCCCATACACAACTCATACATCTACATTTCTTAAATACAAGTTATATCATCAAAAATCTAATTGAGGGTTGACCACAAATAGAGTAAACAATATTACATAAAATTATCCACCTGGACCAAAAATAACCTAAGTGGTCCACTCCAAGAGAAAGAGGGCCCCCAAGTCCATCACAATACATCCTTTCAAGATGAATCAATGAACTGCACACCCTAAAACATCATCCAAAGTCAAAACCAAATGTAAGGTGTAGATGAACAATAAAACTCAACAACCATTCAGCCAAAAAAACATCTTCCAACGCAAAATACCTAACGTGGATCTCTACACACTATGATGAGACCCATAACAACCATATGACATAGCTCCCAAAGCATATCTAGACCAAAAAGTATGATCGAATCAATAAGACCAAAAAGTATGATCGAATCAATATAATATTATGGTCTCACTGAAAAAGATATCACATGTGAATATATACCAAGTATAGACCAACTAAGAAACATCACCAGAGAATTAAACTAAAATACTACATGAGCTAAATAAACATGTCTACCAAGTTGTAATACAAGGTCATACAAATCCAGTTTGACAAATGCCCTTACTATTAGAAAATAGCAACAATAAACTTCTACCATCTGTGAACCAAAAAAAAAAACCTTCACCATCTTGGGTCATTGAAAACTCTTTCTTGCATATTGAACTTGCAACAACTGTAACTTTCTAGATAATCTCAGCCAACATAAATTCAATAGAAAAACTAGACAAAGAAACATGCATCAAACTCAACAACAACTCTAGAGACTCAACATCAATACTAGATAGAGAACCAACAAGAGTACAAGAACATATTTGAACTAGACTCTATCTGAACCACCAAGTTTGGCATCAATGACAACACAACTCAAATATCAATAATCAACTTAGATTAATTAAATTAAATTGGTGAAGGGTTTTGCTTGCTATAATGGAATTTATCACTCTCGATGGTAGATATACTAGGGTTTACAACTACCATTTTGTCTTACTTAATCACTTTAGGTATAAAGATAAAATTTATATTCCATATTATCTTTTGTGCACCCTTAATGTTGGGATCAAGGATGCAGTATCCAACCCCAATATCAACCCAGCAATGCATGAAGGTTTGATGGTGATTCTATATAATCACATTGAGAACACTACCATCCATTTGAATATAGCTGAGGTCTCTGAGTTGAAAGAGGAGCTCGATAACTTTGATGATGAGGAAGGCGAAGGCTATGACACAAAATCCAAGATAGAGGACAACCCCCAAATTACTAGGTTGAGCAAGAAAAATTGAAAAATAGAGCATGGGAAACAGAATAAAGGGTCGGCCAAAAAGAAGCTGAGAGGGGAGGATGAGGATAGTTGGTATGAGGAGGATAATGAGACTGATAACGACATGGATATTGAAAGCAAGGAGGTCCAAACCCTTATGAGATAGAAGTAGAAAAGGAAGACTCCTAAAACTAAGGATGTGGGAATCAAGAATCGATTGCCTCTCACAATTGATTCTAAGGATAAGGGCCTGATGGGGGAGGATACGACCATGAAAGAAGCTCAGAGCTCTGATGTTAGGGTGGTGGGATAGGAAGTGAATCTTGAGACTACAAGTGACAAGACCCAAGAAGAGCATCACCTAGACATTGACCTATGTATCAGTAATGGCATGGATAGCTTCAAACAAGTGCTCCTCTAGATGCAAAAGGAAATCACTGGCATTAAAACCAAGAAAGCCCAAGAATCAAGAAAAATTGAGACTTTACAAGCTTTAGGCTCGGGTAAATTCAATTCCCTCCCTGATTGTCTCAACAAGCTTACCAAAGCTATTGGTAATGCAGAGGAGATCATCAATGCTAATCGAAATAGCTTTCTTAGCCTGGAGAACAAAGCAGGGGCCACTAAAAAAAGACTTGATGGAGTTGAGAACACGCTCAAAAAAATTGGTGAGAAAATTCATAAGATTCTTAAGGTTGCCTTGGCTAGTATGAAGGCTCTTATCAGTAAGCTTGACAATCACCATGGGGATAAGGCTTCGGCGAGAATCATTGAAGTGAAGGAAGATACCCCAGAAGATAAGGAGACTGGGCTTGGGAGAAGAACGCACGCGAGCACCAGAACAATGCAAAGCCATAGCAAGGAAATTGAGGAAATCAAGCGGGCGACTAATAATATGGAACGGTTGGAGCTGGAAGTTGCTGAAATGCTTCAGAACTTAACCTAAATTTGGGCTCTTTTTGTCGGTCCTTTTGGTTTTTGACTAGTTGTCTCTAGTTTGTTGGTGTTTTGCTCATCAGCTATCTTTTTCTTTGGTGATGTCTTTTGTGTTTTGTTGCGCTTTAATGTAAATCTTTTGATCTTTTGGTTGTAATGGGTTTCAGGGGCCCATCAAAACTTGTTTTCCCTTATTCAAAAACAATCAACTTAGATTTCCAACAATCTCTCCATTTTTTATTAATGACAACACTTGCACACGTATAACATAATTCTCCACCTTTGACATCAAAGACAAAGATCACAACACAACACAACATATTGATCTCAGCAACAACATACTCTACTACTCCCCCTGAGAGCAGCAATAAAATTAATCCAGGAAACAAAGAATATGTCTTGAAACTCCCCCCTAGAAA
Organism: Cryptomeria japonica; assembly: GCF_030272615.1. NCBI lineage: Eukaryota > Viridiplantae > Streptophyta > Pinopsida > Cupressales > Cupressaceae > Cryptomeria > Cryptomeria japonica. The sequence goes on along the minus strand of NC_081415.1, from coordinate 483,358,272 downwards.
GATGCACCACATCTATGCATCTAGATAGAGAAAGGAGGAGCAATGACCCATAGTTTCATCTTCAGATACTCAAATGTATTTTTTGCCAACACTTTAGTAAAAATGCTTGCAACCTATTCTTTTGTAGAAACATACTCCAATTTGAATTCCTTTTCTATAGCCTTCTCTCTTAGGAAATGATACCTAATTGAAATATGTTTAATTCTTGAATACATTATCAAATTAAAAAAATTCATTGGTAACTTTCCTTTGTAATTTGTCGTTCCTCTCTTCAGTCTTCTAACAAATTTTGCCTTAATCTCATTCATATCCTCACTTGCTTCAGGTTCATCTTTAGCTATCTTTGAAACATTGAATGCAACCCCTTTTCATCTCTTTTGATATCCTCCATCTTTGATATTTCATAGGCAAATAATGACCAAAATAGTTTGATCAATTTTATACTTATCCAAATCATGACATTCCTTAATAGTACACTTCTTTGACTTGTAGGGTTTACGAAGAGTCAGCAAAATCTTTCTCACAACATCACCTTCTTCTATCTTTCCACCAACACTTCTAATAGTATTTACAATCTCATTCACCCTGTGTATGTAATTCTCAACACCTTCATCATCGACCATCCTTAGACATTCAAATTTTTGTTTCAGATTAATTAACCTAGCTTTCTTTGTCTTAGGATCTCCTTCATATGATTGACTTAACTTGTTCCAAATTTATTTGGCTTCTTTCAATCCACTAACCTTACCAAATACTGCATCACTTAAACAACTAATAATTACAGTTCTAGCCTTTGCATTATTCTCATGATTCTTAATCTCATCTGGAGTCTAAGGTCCATTTGGTGGAGGTGTATTACTAGATTTGACAATTTAATAGATTCCATTAAAAAAACGTTTCCAAATAAGATTCCATCCTCTCCTTTCAATAAGAAAAATTTGTGCCATCAAACCTTGATGCTTTGAAATTAAGTTCCTATGCCATTTTGAATCTACCTTAAGCAGTTAATCTCTTCTAAGAGAAACCTTTCTCTGATACCAATTGTTAAACCCGTGACAAGACTAAGAGGGGGGGTAAATTAGTTTGAAACACTTCTAACAAGATCTAACATATATTTAACAACAATACTGGAAACATCAACCATCAGCATATGATCACCATATTTACGTAGAAAACCCACTCAAGGAAAAACTACGATGAGAATCATACTCACAATATAAATAGAATTGATTACAATGTTTTAGGCTCACTGCCAAGGAGCATCATGCACCAGATGGACTTTCAAGACTAAGGTGCATTGCCTTGGAGCCAGATACATGGACTTGCACAACTAAGGCGCACTACTTCAGGGCTACCAAGTGACACACTATCTTTAGACAACAAAAATAATAGGAGAATTAATATCTCTTGATCACAAAATTATCCTTGAACTATTGTGTCAAGTGACCAATATCATGGAAAACACATCTGACATCCACCAATGTCTCATAATATTGTCACACTAAGTATATCACTTTCAAATCTCTTCACAAACTGACTTTTGCACATCCACAACATTATATTTGCTTGCACGTCATTCACATTTAATTCTCATCAATTCACACTTCATCCCATACACAACTCATACATATGCACTTCTTAAATACAAGTTAGGTTGAATCAAAAATCTAATTGAGGGTTTTCGACAAACATAGTAAACAGTATTGTACAAAATTAGCCACTAGAAACAAAAATACCCAAAGTTGTCCTCTCTAGGAGAAAGAGGAGACCCAAGTACATCACAATACATCCTTCCAAGATGAATCAATGAACCACACATGCTAACACATCCTCCAAAGTCATCTCCAAATGTAACATGTAGATAAACAATAAAACTTAGCAACCAATCAGCTAAAAAAGTATCTTCCAATGCAAAATATTGAATGTGGATCTCCACATACTATGATGGGACTCATAACAACCATCTGACATAACTCCCAAAGCATTGTTGGAATCCAAGAACAATGAGAGGGGGGGGGAGGTGAATTAGTGTTTAGCCGGTTAGAGTAATTTTAACCTTATTAACAAATCCACTTATTAATCGGTATGCATAAAAGAAAGTAACAATAAGTAATATTAGTGCAACCACATGAATCAACACCATAACACATATATTTATATGTGGAAAACCTCAAATAGGAAAAACCATGGTGGGATGGTGACCCACAATATCTATCCACTGGCCAAATAAATAAATATTGCAAGAGGGGCCTGCACATGCAGAAAGGCACACTGCCTAGAGCACACTACTCATCACAAAAGGAGCCTCACTGACTACAGATCCAAATACTGGATTACAAGAAAAATCTGAACTCAAAATGTGCATCTATTATGCTGGATGAGTTCTAGTTAAATCATTGTTTGTACCAGTTATACTATAACCTCCCTTACTGATATCTTAGATCTCTTCCCAATCCTCTAGACCAATAATCAAGACCGGTTGTAGATCTTTGCATTTGCATTCTATTGATCAACATAACATCACAAAACCTTTCGCATCACTTATCTGTTATATCTCCCATATATCCACATCATACATAATGACCTAACCCAGACTGACTTATATACCCATTTACATGAATAAACACAAATGTCGTATGTCGGCTTACAAACATATCACAAAAGATAAGACACATGTCGGTCTAGATAAAATATAAACATAAAACAATATGATTGTTTCCGCTTCCATGCTTGCTGGATCAATCTCCTATGTTGGCCTTAGAATACCAGTTCCAAGTTTGTCGGTTCCCTGAATGTCGATGTAGTGAATGTCGGTGTAGTGAATGTCAGTTACCTTGATTGTCGGCTCTCCCATGAAGTGTGTTGCCATCAATGATAACACTTATAACCCAGATGAGTGTCAATTGCCAACAAGCATATCTAGACCAAAAAGTATGATCCAATCAATATAATTCAATTGACACATTGAAATACATATCATAATTAAATATACCAAGCATAGACCAACATAGCTCACTTGTGCAACATAAACATCACCAGAGAATTAAATTGAAATACTACACGAACCAAATAATCATGTCTACTAAACCTCAACACAAGATTCTACAAATTTGGAGGCCACCAAGCATTTTTTGGACTAGCCTGACAGACACCCTCACTATTAAAAAATAAAAACAATAATCTTCTACCATCCTCGAACTAGAAAAATATAACCTTCACCACCCTAGGGCATTAAAAACTCTTTCCTACATATTAAACTTTCCATAATTGTAACTTTCTAGATAATCTCCACCATTATAAATTCATTAACAGCACCAGACAAAGAAACATGCATCAAACTCAACAACAATACCAAACAGATCTAGACTAGACACTATCTAGATCACCAATTTTGGCATCAATGACAACACAACTCAAATATTAACTATCAATTCATATTTCCAATAGATAGATCTTGTATAGGTCCCATAAATAGACGAGACCATTAGCATTTCCCTAGGCATCAATACATTGGCATTGGCCTCTCTACTAGACTTTGGGGGTTATATTAAACATGTATTCAACATAGTTATTTGACTCTTGAATAAACATAATATTAGGTGAATGCATTCTAATTATAACACAAAGAACCTTTTGTCTAGGGATGTTGTTCATCCCCCTTTCATTCCATAAAAGGACGATCATTTTTAAACGTTGGAGAAATGAGAGTCAATAGGCTTAATTTTCCCTAACTCCACCAAGTTCTCACCTGTCACTTTTAATTTATCTTGATATTTCTTCCTTCCTACCTTAAGCGGCTTCTTAAAACCTCTATTTTTGAGGATTTTTTGTTGCAGCCCTAAAGTTAGTAGAATTTTTATACCTTTTTCTTGAATCTTGTTGCTCCATTACTCATTGGTGCTCCAAAGAAAACAAGGTTGAATTTTATCTCAACTACTCTTTCTTGTTGACTTTATAGCTCCTATAGACTCCTAGACTTGATTAGTAATCATCTAAGAGATTTCCTTATCATTACCTTAAAGGGAGGCATACCTAGAATATTCGAGATATTTACCTTCAAAGTCTACAACATACTATATCCTTTAAGGAGCCCCATCATGCTACTCAAAATCTACTAATACCTCAAAATGGCTAAATACTCCTTGCATTTATTTGTCCTTCAGATTTCTCTTTTTACCTCCTAGCATCGTAAATTGTAACCCTACACAATTTATACCACCTTTTTTGTGATCCTACTTTAGCATGTCCCCTCCTAGTTCTCCCCTAGGTTCATTCTGGCCCATTTTGATCCAAATTTGACGTCACTTGGCTACATGAATGAGTGGACCCCATCCCAATATTGTACCTTCCTGGTTGCCTACTTGTTTGCCCTATTTTTTGAGTACAAGGGTGCCTGGGGAACCATGGTCCTCCCTAAACGAACCCTATTTCAAATAGGTCAAGGAACTTTCCCTCCCCGGTGAGTTTTGGTCCTTGTGCCTCAATGTGACCATTGGAGGTCGGGCCTAATTGGTAAATTACCTAGGGAACCCTATATAAATGCATCCTATCGATTCATTTTGACATCCAAAATATACCCCATCATTCATGCATTCATTAAGCATTCATCATCAAGCATTCTCAATCATTCAAAAAAACATTTCATCCAACCATATTCTTCAAGCATCATTGAGAAAATCACATTAGCTTTCATGCAAGAATATGTTGGTGTTTGAGTTTTTAATGTGTTATCATGTTATATTGCATCAATACTTGTGATCACATCTAAAGGGAATGACATCATCAACCTGCATCAATCATTTCAGATCTGACATATATCATCCAACATTTACTTCAAAATATACATTTCCTATTTCAATTCAATTCAAGGTTAATTCCTAAACTAGGGGTTGACCTATGGCAAAGCCCTATCAACAAACCTTATTTCCTTCTTTTTGTATGGAGGAAGTTGATTCAAGAGTTGCAAGCAAGGAATCCAACATAGCAAATGACAACAATTAGACTCAACTTTTGAAGGCACAAAAAGTGAAGCACCAAGTCGGTCAGCACCTCCTAGTCCTAAGAATTTCTGACAATTTTTTGGCAGGAGATTGTATGCATCATTTTGATTTAGAAAAAGTTCACTTTGTTTTCCCTTGATATTTGTAGGACTAGGTCGATCTGCACCTCCTGGTCCTAATAATTTTGCCAAACTTTCTATCACGGGTTCTTATCTACTTCTTATCCTTAGATCCAAGTTCACAACTCTATATGATATCTAGAACTTACTGTTACTATTATTTTATGTCAAAATCCTATTGTTTGTCCTAGATCTAGCATTGCAATTCAAATCCAATTCGACCTCAATTTCAACTCAAACAAAGGAGGAATTAATCTGATTTGTATTTACCCCTTTTAGGATTGGATCAATCAAATTATATCTCCTCTGATTTTTGGTGGTCCGATGAAATTAGTGGCTTTATTAATGTAATTAGTGAAGTCCTAATTTCACCACCTTACATTTTGGTAAACCTAGCATGTCTCATGCTTATTTTTTATTTTCATTTTCAAATCTAATTTGTATACATTTTATTCATTCATATTTACATTATATTATATATGTAGGCACTAAAAAATGGTCAACACTTGCGGTGTCATACTTTAACATGTTCGCGTTACCTTCTTTTAGGTTTTTGCATTTTACTAACACTTCCTCTATGTTGCACATTTGGTCTTTATCATTTGTCAGCATCATGTCATTCTTCTTCTTTCTCTTCCTATTCAATTCTATTCAGGTGTTTCAATTTAGGTCTTATCAATGTCATTCTCAATTATCGTTTCATGATCATGATTGAATTTTAATTTTAATTAGACATCATTTATCATTTTCAATCATTATCATTTTCTATCAATCTTGATTGATTCAACATCGATTCCTATCAATTATAAATCATCATTTATCATTATCATTTTTTTGTCAATTTCCATCAATTCTTGTCAATTTTGATCAATTTGTCATTGGTCTTTGTCATTATCAATTTAATAAACTTTTGTTCCTTGTCACGTATCTTCTTGATCATGATCGCCATCATTCATTTATTACATTAATAACATCATAACATAGTTTTGACCTTTTTCATTCCTTTTCTCCTTTTATTCTTAGGATAAATGAATTTATTCATTTACCCTATGTCTTATGTTACAATTAAATATTTTATTTAATTGGCTAATTTCCCTTTTGTGGGCTAATTAATAAATGAAAAGTTATTAATTATTCCCACTTTTCTCTCCCTTAATTTTCTCCTAATTTTTTCATAATTTGTCATCCCTAATTTCATGTGTCCCATTTCCTATAATTTCTCCCACCATTTCTCCACTAATTTGTCTCCACCTTTTATTCAAATCAATTAGCTATTTTTGTGCTCAAATTGTCATAATCAATTGGCTACAATTTCTATTCAATTTTTCATAAATCACGAAGCATAAATCTCTCTTCAATTTATCATATTTTGTCATAGCAATTTGTCATATTTTGTCATATCAATATGCCATTTTTTAATGAATATGCCTCTTCCATTTGCCGTGATTTTCTCATGTCATTTTGGAGACAAATTTCTCTATAAATTGATTTAATTTTCCAATCATTTTAACAACCACACTTTGAGTATCCTTATGTTGTCCAATTTGTTATCATTTTGTCATCAACTTTCTTTCATTTGCACTTGCATTTGTAAGTGACATCCACATCAAATTTGAAGGAGAAGGATAAGAATGGAATCACATGGAGGAGATTCTGCATTTTGGTTTGCATTTGGTCTATTTTGAATCTTGTCTCCATGCTTTCATTGATTGAATTAGGAGTGTTTTCCATAGCTTGTTAGCTTTTGTGGTTAGCTAATGTTATGTTATGAAGCCTTTTCCGGAATTCCTAGTTACATTTTCTAGTGAACCCGATGTGAACTAACTATTTTTCTACCTTTTAAGTGTTTATGAGGTGTTTGCAGGTTGAATTTGAAGAAAATAGACCCTTCTGAGCTGTTCTAGGCCTTTTGCGCCCGTGCAAGGAATTTTTGTGCCTGTGCAAAGAGTTCTTGCACTTGTGCAAGGATTTATCACATTTTAAAATTAATGGATTTGTGGTTTCTCTTTTTTAGTTTTTGAGATTTGCAGGGTTAAGATAGGGTTGTTAATTGATCTAAATGGCATAAAATGAATTCATCTAGCATTATTAGGGTTTGGTGAATGAACAAAAATCATACACAATTCTTTATTTATGCAAATAAGGGTTAAAAAGAACAAAAACACTTCAAATTGGGCTTTAAAATGAACACAAAATTTGCAATTTTCTTCAATTTCTTCATGCTTAGTCTAATTAGGGTTGGTTAGGCTTTTATGAAATCACATAGCCTAATTAGGGATGGGAATGAACATCAATCTTTCACATTAAGGCTATTAGGGTTTTAGGGTCCTAAAGTTCTGCATTTCGGTTTTGAGTATTCCAAACTTGTGCATTTGTTAGTTTAAGGTTTGCATTGGATATTTTGGATATAAATCTATCATGGGTCTTTGAAAATTGATCAAAATAATCGCAACCATAGTCAATTTTGAAGTCAATTAAGCCAAATTCTATCAAAATTAGGGTTTTCATGCTTAATAGGGGTCTAATTTTGCAAAATGTCTTTTATGTCTGACTGTTTATCACTATTTTGTAGGTGCATTGAACTCTTGTGCCTGTGTCCCAACTTCTTGAGCATGTGTGCCAACTTCTTGCGGTTGTGTGTCAACTTCTTGTGCCTATGCAAGGATAGAGCTTGAGGTATTAATCTTCAATTTCACTTCCAAATCATGTCAATTTCATTATGTTTTCAGTGCTTTGGTTTTCCGTTCTACTGATTATCTATGCTGCAACTTGGCAAACATTGAAGAAGGCCTAAGCACAAATTACTAAAGCATTTGGTGCAGGACACAGTCAAAGAACATTATTAAAAAATAGTGTTTTTGCATTTTTTATATTAGTGCACATTTCGATTTATAAAGGTTAATGAACAAGTGCTTGCCAATGTTTTCATTTAGATATTTTGCTTGCATTAACCTTTAGAGGCCCTGCCTCTCGAGTAGCCTATAAGTCTGGGTGGGAGGGAACAACCATAATGGTAACATGCTATAGCCAAGCCCTTCCAAACCACTATAAATTAAATGTGTTTGTGACGAAAGTTGCAAGCAATGAGTGTTACATGCTCTCATAATGACATTATGTCTTCCTTAGTGCCTGTGTGGCACGTAAAAACCTGTAGAGTGTAACCTCTGCAAGTTGGGAGGACTCCTTTAACGGAGTGGAAAACGTTGTTGATTATGACCACTCGAACATATGCCTTGACTACAACCCCTTGTGCTTAGAGACCCAAAACCTTCTATTTGTTGGCGTAGGAGGTCGAACCTCCAAAGTCATCCCACACTTTTGTGGCTCATTGTAGAGATAGTAGTTCCTTGGGAAGTGATGACCTAAGGAATTCAAAACTTGGTATGCCTGAATAATTTAGTGTTGGGGTGAACTCACAATGTTGGTTCCCACTTTTTCGTACATCCTGATTTTTGTTGAAGTGATACATTTTTTAGAAAATATAATGATTTAAGCTTTAAGAGGTCCCATTTGAAGTAATTAATTGAAGAGAGTTAGATCAAAGGCTCTTAGATCAGAATTTCTTGGATACAACCTCTCTACTTCTAATTCATACTTGCAATAGAGTCTCCTTTGCATATATCAAATGCTGATAAAAAACCAATTTTACATTAGCTTTTGGGGGTTCAAATGAATTCATTTAGAAGTTTTGTTTTTTTAAGTATTTATCCCTTATTATAAGCTTTCCAAATAGTATAATTTTTAATATATTTAATTTCGTTAATATATTTTTATTTTATTTCTTATGAATGTAGGGTTTTCACCGTACGTGAACTTCTTTGTTCAATGCTTATGAAAAAATAGTAAACGTCACCAAAAAAATTCTGAAAAATATTTACGCACTAGATATTGAAGTCCTCTTTCCAACAAAGTAATAATAATTAATTTTCGTTACATATACAACAAGTTATGTAATATCAAATGGACATATGTCAAAATTATAGTTAACTCAACTTGAAATCTTAATAAAATATGAAATATTGAAGATAATGTTACAAAACCAAATTGAAAACACTAGATATTGATGTTACAAAACCAAATTCGAAATAATTGCGTTCATATCTATTATAGAAAAAAAGTTATGTTGTATAAAGTGAGTGTCACTCTTTAAAAATGTTTTTTATAAAATAAACTAGTATTCAAGGGAGATAGAAAAATGGAAAAAATTTGATTCCAAAAATTATCAAAAAAATATTTTTATTATCTACATACAAAATGACACAAATCACTAGTTCACATCATCTACAAATTCCTTACGGTTTATAAGTAATAGGTGTTTGAATCTAAAGTTTTTTCATAAAATGAATATTTCAGTGTCAAAGTTGGCAAAAAAGTGTAACCCACTATTGTGGGCTCACCCGTTGTGGAGGGGAGCCAGTGCTACCAAGTTCCTAGGCTATCTGCTATGAGTAGGCGCGGTTGAGAGTAATTCAAGTGGGAACCCAACAAGTATTGTCTTGGCCTGCCTTAGGATTTGTTGTTGGATGCACATGAGTGTCTTCTTTCATGGTCAAACAAACATTTTGTCTTCCATGCTTGTTAAAAGTGAATCATAAACAAAGGACATAATCAATGCATCAAACATTGGCAAACAAAACAATCTTCACAAGCAATCATAATCAACCTTGGTTATCAAACAAAGTCTCCAAACAAAATTCATACAAATTCAAGCTCAACACAAAGTCAAACTTGGTCCAATTTTTTTTGAAGTATTCATCCAACATTTGACAATGTTTCATCAACATTGCTACTCAAAACATTAGATATCCATGTTTCAAAATTCATGTCACTTAGGGTTATCTCTTGAATAGTTCAAACTTAGGTCTCAAGTCAAACATTCATCTTACATTCATAGCATTGTCATTATCCCCACTTTCACTTAGGGTTAGAATCATTTTCCTAAGTCTTCATTGCATTATCATCATCCCAAAATTAGGTCTTGGCTTAGGTTGCATTTTGCATTTCCCAAAGTCATTGGTCTTCACATATCCATATTACATTGACTTTATCATTGTATTGTCACAAACCCTAGTCTTGTCTTAGCTTGATTTTTTTAACATACCATATCATATCCCTAGGTCTTGTCATTAATCATTTTCCTTTTGCATAATAGTCTCAAATTTTGGTTTTGCCAAACTTAAGAAAACAAAACTTTAGATTAAACCCTAAGTCATTGTCAGGGAGTCTTTACCTTGTCCAAAATTTGTCCTTTTATCAAAATCATTTTGTCAAACCTAGCTTAGTGTCCAAGTGTATAGGTGAGACATTGTCATTTTGTCCTATTATCATTTGGTCCTTTGTCCTTCTAAGGTCTTGGCTTCATTTCAATTTCTCAAGGTTGCATCTTTAGGGTTGCATTTTAAAGTTTGCCAAAGTCTTGAAAAACAACAAAAACGTAGGTTGCATTTTTGCCCTAAATTGCATTATCATCTGCTAACTTGCATTTACCTGCATAACATTATCAAACCCTAAAAATTCAAAAGTCCAAAGTAAGGTCACATTTGCATTCCTCAAAGTTGCATTTAGTTGCACACCATCATCATTCCAAAATTTCAAAAAAGACCAAAAAAATAGGTTGCATTTGCATTTCCCAAGATTGCATTTAAGTCGCATATCATTATCATTCCAAAATTTGAAATTCCAAAAACATAGATTGCATGATCATCTTTTAAGGTTGCATTTAGTTTCATATCATTGTTACTTAAAAAATTCAAAAAATATAAAAAACATAAGTTGCAATATTGTCCTCTTTAGTTGCATTTGTATTCCATTAGGTTCATCTCATTGCATCCTTAAAAGCCAAAAATCCCAAAAATACTGCATAGCATAGTGACATGCTTGTTGAAACAAGATTCAAAGCTCCTATGATGCAACAAATTTTGACATATCAACCAACAATTGGTCCAATGAATAACATAATGCAATCAAGTTTTGATCCAAGGCAATCACAATTATATCCAACCCAACAACAAGGAAATGTCGATCAAACATTTTATGACGAAACAAGTGTCTAAATACAAAAACTAGAGGAGAAACTAGCTCGAGAAAAAGAGAGATTGGAGCAAAAAGTGAAAAACAGGGAAAAGGCTAGATCTCAAATGTCCAAAATGTTTCAAAAATTTCAAGGTCCAAACCCAAAATTTGAGCCAATTGATGTACAAGCTCTCATTGAACAATCAGGCATACTAGCTCTCATGTCACAAATAGAGAGGATGAAACAATTTCAAGCAACAAGCACAAATTTTAACCAAAACCCAAACCAGACTTCATTCGATCAAACATCGTTCAATCAAATCTTGAATTAACAACAACAACCAATGGTCCAATATATCCAACCAACACAACCAATGGTCCAACATATCCAACCAACACAATCAATGGTGCAATTTCAACAATATGCTCAACCAAAAACACAATTCCAACAATTGGTTAAACCAAATTTAGAGTATCGAAAACAAACTCAGTCAACAAATCAATATCAACAACTAAAACCAAAAATTCAAAAATTAAATTTGCAACACATACCAAGACAAGTTTCAAACATGTTAGATCAATTCAACCAAAACACAATTCAAAATCAAAACGTAACACCAAACCAAAATAAAATCCAATGTAAACAAATCCAAAATCAAAACCTAACCATGTCAAAACCTCACAAAGATTCAAATGCTTCTCCAAAGAAAGGTAGGTCTATTACAAAGCTCTTAAAGAGAGTCCTAAGTGATTTTTATGAGAAATATCAAAATCATATGCCCATGTCTAGCAATGGCTCACCATCCCCCCATAAGCAAATTGAATCTCCCGTGATCTCTATTCCTACACTTTTTGAAGCTTTTCAAGAACCCCCCATATCATCCTCATCAAATGATACACCCAATGATGAAATCCCCCAAGGGCTATCCATAATGGATCTCCATGCTAATCCAAGTCATGATGCACGTCACTGCCATGCTTTAGCAATGTTATACCCAATACCACCATGTGCTTCATTCCCCATCAAACCTATTTTATAAGATCCCATTAAAATTCCATCTCCCTCATGTCAAAGCATTGATTCCTTGCCTGAATTCCTCATGTATACCAAAGTCCAACACCATGTCAAGAGGATAATTTAGAGCACAAAGAAATGAGTACTAAAAGAAATCAAGATCAAGATCCTGAAACCTTGTCATGCAATCCAATTGTTGACCAGGATCCCATTTTCCCAAACATTCATGATGACCCCCCTATCCATATCCATCCTATCCAAAGTCTTGTTAACACTCCACTCTCTGAGCGAGATCAAGATATCCCTTCCATTCTTCCTAATGATCCCATTGAAAGTCAAGAGAAGAGCACCTTTAAAGACAAATCCAATGATCTTCCTCCTTGTAAAGATCAAATTATCCTTTCACCTTCATGTCCACCAAAAGATCCCTTTGTTCCTCCATCTCCATTTCCTAATCCTCCATGTACCCCACAAGATTTCATCTCCCAAGAAGAACCTATAATGTCTCCTATTCTACCTGAAGAGCCTTTCATTGATCCTAGTCCCCCTCACGTTCTAACATGTTGGCGTAAGATGTTCATGAACCCCCTACATGCACAATGGGTTCCTTCACTTTTCTCCAGTCTGGTCCACTTCATGGTCCCGTCATTCCCATCATATCATGTCAACCTCATGATAAACTCACGTCTTCTTCCCAAAGCAAGGAGTATCCTACAGGTCAAAATATTCATAAAGGCAAAGGGATAGACCTTCACAAGCAAGAGCCCCTCCATACAAAAGAAAATAGTAATGGTCATGGCCTCGATGACATTCCTCAAGGTGTTGGTATCTCTGCAAAGTCAAAATCCAAACATATGCCTTCCCCTTCATCCCTTCCATCCATTTTAGGTACTTATATCCCCTCATCCCCTATGTAGGATCAACAAAGGCACGCATCTTTGATAACCTTTCATCCATCCAAAATACCTTCATATCATTCCTACTTATCCATGCATTCCTTTCCCCCTCCAAGCAATTTGGATGCCAAGAATAAAAGTCATAATTCCCACAATCCACATATGTTCAAGGATCAACATGTCCAATCTAATCGACATGTCAAAACAAAACAAAATATGATCCAAAAAGAAAAAGACATTCAAAAGGCCACAATATCCCATTGCTAAAAAATAAAAGTCAAAATATATATGGGTTCCCAAATCCCTTGTGCAAGCAATGCATTCTAAGGAACCACGAAAGCATGAAAAATCAAAAACCTTGTGGATCCTTAAGCAGCTCCTTGAAGAACAACATTATAAAGAAAAATCCAAATTGGCATCTGAAATTGCAATTCCTCCATCCAAGACTTTCAAACCTATTCCTCCATCACCTCCTTCATCTATTTTGGGTCCTTATGTCCCAAAATCCCTAGCTATTCCTCCATCAAAATCCCAATATCCAAAATCCATTTTTCCTCCATCAGTCCACCACCCCTAAAGGTGTGTGCCAATGCTAATCTTGCCAACATTTCCATCTGCGCAAGCACAATTCATCCAATACCCTATCCATTATCCAATGTACATTTTCCATCCTTTCATCCATCCTATCCAATCCTTTGCATAAATCCTATCCAATCCTTTGCATAAATCCTTAGTCCCATTTCATTTCCATGTCATTATCCTGCCAACGTCTTTGAGCATACTTTTAATAGTCATGGTCTATTTTCAAGGCTACTCTCTGAACAAAATGATGCTTGAGTCCTTCGTTCATATCCTATCATGTGTACATTTTATGCTAAAAAGCCAAAAATACAAAAAAAAAAAAAAAAAAAAAAAGAAGAAGGGAAAATAGCAAATAATCATCACCTTGGTGAAAACCTAGCAAATAGGTGCCTTGTGTGAAATTAAAAAAAAAAGAGAAAAAAAAAGGAGAGAAAATTTGAAAAAAGAAAAAAAGTAAAGAAAAATAATTTGTCCATTGGTGAAAACCTGACAAATGGGCGCCTTGGGCAAGTACCATGATGAAAACCTGGCAAACAGGAATCATGCGTAATCAATGAACTTCTTGCATACCATACTTGCGGGCAAGTTTCATTTATACTATCCTATCATGTCCTATTACCATTCATTATCCTATCATGTCTTATTACCATTCATTATCCTATCATGTCCTATTACCTTCCATTATCCTATCATCCTTCATTATCCTATCGACCCTCATGTCCATATTCCCTTTTCCACCATTGATCTTGACAAGGCTGAGGATCTTCATGAAAATCATGTATCCTGTTTACAACTTTCAGTCTATCACAACTTTTGGTCTTTATCCATTGGCTTATTACAACCTTTCGTCCATATTCGTTGGCTTATTGCAACCTTAATTATTAATCCTTTACTAATATTTTTTTCTTAGGATAAATTAATTTATTCATTTACCCTATGTCTTATGTCACAATTAAATATCTTTATTTAATTGGCTAATTTTCCTTTTGTGGGCTAATTAATAAATGAAAAGTTATTAATTATTCCCAATTTTCTCTCCCTTAATTTTCTCCTAATTTTTTCATAATTTGTCATCCCTAATTTCATGCATCCCATTTCCTATAATTTCTCCCACCATTTCTCCACTAATTTGTCTCCACCTTTTTCTTAAATTGTCATAATCAATTGGCTAGATTTTCTCTCCAATTTGTCATAAATCATGAATCATAAATCTCTCTTCAATTTGTCATATTTTTTCATAGCAATTTGTCATACTTTGTCATATCAATTATGCCATTTTTGAATCAATTTGCCTCTTCCATTTGCCTTGATTTTCTCATGTCATTTTGGAGACAATTTTTCTCTGTAAATTGATTTAATTTTTCAATCATTTTAACAACCACACTTTGAGTATCCTTATGATATCCAATTTGTTATCATTTTGTCATCAACCTGCTTTCATTTGCACTTGCATTTGTAGGTGACATCCACATCAAATTTGAAGGAGACAAAATAAAAATGGAGGTCAATGAAGGAGATTTCTACATGTGGTTTGCGTTTTTGTTTTGAAATCTTATCTTTCATTCCTTCATTGAATATATTAGGATTATATTTCATAACACTTCAGCTTTGTGGTTGGCTTTTATGTGTTATGAATCCTTTTCCCAAATTCCTACGTACAATATACATTTTGAGGTCTAGTTCACAACCTTGCATTTTGGTGAACTCGACACATCTTACATCTTGCATATTTCAGATTTGGTGTTTTTAGATCTAATTTTTCATAAAGGATTTTACAAAGTTTGATTGGTTTGCCATTTCACATGTGGTTACATTATTTGTTAGCTATTTTTATAAAAAAAAATGTGTTGGATAATAGCTTCTTCCATTACATGTTGTTTGTATTCTTTCATAATACCTTCACATATTGCATAATAAGGGTATCAACAATAATTACTACTTATAAATCATTTTTCAAGACTTTTATCCATGTTTCATGTTGTTATATATTAACTTTTTAAAGGAAATTAATGGAATATGTAGATAATACCCTTGACAATCCTAGAGATGACATTGAAAGGGCTAACACTCATACCTCTCCTAGGGTATCTTATGTTAATGAGGAAAGAATTGGTACTCCTATTAATGATCTCTCTAATAGAGAGGAAACATTAAAGAGCAACATGACACCATCTTCTTCTCATAAAGATACCTTAGTGCAAGGGGGCCAAGGTAAAAATGTTGGTATATCAATACCTCTAGATCCTCCTTATTCTCATAGAGCTTATCTTGATCATCAACATATTTGTAGGCAATGTGATGTTATGAACTTTATTCATGACCTATCTCCTAATATAACATTAATCAATGATGAATCCTGATTGAAAGAAGAATCTTCCTACAAAAGATATTCCTTCCTCATCTATTCATACCTTTGGTCCTTCAACTTGTCCTTACACAACAAATTTTGAACAAATTCACAATGAAATCCATTCTCCTTCACAATTAAAAACATCTTATGAGGTTGGCTATGATATGATTTCAAAAGAAGGATATAGAGGACAAAGACTTGGAAAACAAGAATAGGGGATTGAGGTCCCTATAGATCATCCCTCACAATACACTATAGAAGTACTATGATATCCCAATTCATCAACATCTATGGATGATCTTCTTAAGGTTCAAATGCTTAAGGAGTGTTTTGAAAAAAAAACAGAAATTATCGTCCATCCAAGAATCTTCCTCCTTCCTTGTCAATTCTTTTATCACAAGAAAATAACCCTTCTTCCTCCACTAGTATAAATTTCCATACATCTCAAGGAACAATACCTATCCATATTGACAATCAAGAAAAGCTAGCTATAATAATCTTTGGGAGGTTGAAATATGATAAGAATGATACTTTTCCTTTCATAAGATATATCAATAATTACAAAAATGAAGATGGTAACATCTATTGTCTCTTTCATCATAGCTGTTCTCATTCTCTTGGAAATTGTAAAGCTTTTAAAGAATTTTTTCAATACAAATGATAGAGCTCGTATCACTCTTACAACTAATCTTATGCTTTTTCTCAGTGAAGACGTAGCACCTTAGCACCCTATTCACCTTACTATGGGCTCCTTATCCTATGACATTGTTAGTTTACCTTTATTGGGGGCTCTTTCTCATGAGTGGTGGTACAACTTAATCTAAAATCACACTTGGAAAACAACATAATAGTCATTCTTCCTTGTCTCCATGCTTGGGGGGGCCAAAATAATATTTCAATTCTCTCTTTTTCAAATATTGCCTTTTCCTTTGAGTTGCAATTTTTCATAACTTGAGGTCATTTCTTACATAGAGTGGTCCTCCATGTGAGTACATATATGTTCCTTGGTTGGACTTGTTCTTTTTTTTGCATTGGCGTGTCTTCTTATGAACAATTACTTATTCAATGTGTGCAATCCATCGCTAAGAATCCACTTCTTCTTAAGCAATGGGAAAGGTGTGTATTTTTAGTCTCCTCCTTCCAAATACATTATCTTTATCAAATATCCCTTCTATTTTTAGAGGTGAATATCTTTATGTCAAGATCTCTTCCTTCGTGCATCCCTCAAAAGGATTCCTTTACACTTGTTGCAAGATATCTCCTTTACAACTATCTTTTCCTTGCTTATAAGAATTATGCATATTTAGCTTGGAGCTATGTACATTGTTTCCTAAATGATATCTCCTTGGTAATGAAGATGTGTATCCTTGATTCTATCTTTTCCTTAAGACATCAACATAGGGCCATGTTGACATCTTAAGGGGTGGTATACATCACTACCTCCTTGTAACATATGTTCAATTAAAATTAGAAATTTCTTTGCATGATGCCTTGCTTGGTTATCCTTTTTCAATTGAAGTTTGTGAATTCCCTTATGAATAACATGATTTGTTTGGTTATTCGTATGTATTAGATGATATGTACATGTTGGAAACTGGACCATAGTCTTAGATGAGACGTTTCATTCTCGAAACCAACCATTTTCAATTGTATGCCTTATACAAATGTTGCATGCTCGAAACTAAACCAAAGTCTTAGACTAGATGCTTAACTTCTAAAACCAGACAATGACAAATATAGCAAGATGAGTTGACTAGCATACCACAACTTGATAGACCTTTCAACTCTTCCTTTTTCAACCTTTTTAAGGTATGTTGACTAGCATAACATGGCTTGCTAGACCTTTCAACCCTCCTTGTGTTGCATTTTCAAGATGAGTGGAATTAGCATACCACCGCTTGCTAGACTATTCTGACTCTTCCTTCCTACATGGATCATACAACATTACACAACTTGTTGTCTCATGAGAATTTATATTATCATGGATCACCTAGCGTAATATATCTTGCTAGCCCATGGAGTCCATGTTCTCTACTTTCTTCTCCCATGTACTCATAGATTTGCTAGTTGTTTGATCATGGTTTATCACTTGATGCATGCTCTTTCTCTTTCCATGTGACCACTTGTGTTCTTATAATAACATTCTAAGAATGAGATTAGTGGTTGAGACATTTTGATTATTGAGGTCTCTTCAACTACTTGACTTGGAACCTTTGTTTCTAGTACTAACCCCTTTTGTGTCTTTGTCTATATTTTTGCGTGTCTTTTGGCTTTGGATTTGTTTTATTTGCCTTGTTATGTGTACCCTTGTGTATGATTGTACAAGTTACGATCTTAAGATGGGGGGATTTTTTCCTCAAAATTAGTGATGTCTTATCTCTTTGTGATCTCGCTCCTAGTTGCTCCTATCTCTCTATCTCTCCCTCATCTTTCTACTTTACCATGAGTATTGCATAGGCTCATACTCCCATTAAAGTTGGGGTTGAATGCAACATCATAAATTGTAACCATACACAATTTACACCTCCTTTTTGTGCTCCTACTCTAGCACGCCCATCCCAGTTTTCCCATAGGTCCATTTTGGCTCATTTTACTCCATATTTGATGTCACCTGGTAACATGGATGAGTGGACCCCATCTTGAGACTATACCTTACTTTTCCTACTTGTTTGCCCTATTTTGGGAGGACAAGGGTGCTTGGGATACCCCTCTTAGGACTAGGGTTCCCTTGGCACCATAGTCCTCATTAAACAAACCCTATTTCAAATAGGTTAGTGCACTTTCCTGTTACTACTTATCAAATTGCCATTAGTTTTTATATTCAAAGTCATACTATATAATCTAGTCGGTTAACACTACCGAATCATGCAGTCGGTATACACAGAGATGTTGGTATGTACAGTCTAGTCGGTTACAGAGGAAAGCAGTCACAGAACGTAGTATACACCGAGCTGTCTACCGAGTATCTTTTTATGTCTACCGAGCAGCAAAGATGACACATCGAGTGAAATGTGTTACCAGATTCATTGAGACTGGACATGCATATGAAAACGTGTTGCAAGATCGAGGCACATCTAACCATTATCACATTGGAAATTGCACCAGAAGATTGTGTATGATTTTGAGATCAATCTAACCAATGAAATATTTTGTATAGTTATTCATTTGATAAATCGTGTTTGTAAGATCAAAGCAATGAATTGGATCACCGTCTTAAGAGATCTATTTATACATCATGAGTTAAGGGTGTGTACATGAGTGTAAGAAGACTGTTACAGAGACACAAAGGTCACCGAGAAGGTTTTCAGAGAACAGTCAAAGAACAGAGTAAACAGAAGGGTTTACCGAGTTACTATATGGGTTACCGAGGTATGCTATAAGCAAGGTAATCTATTCTGAGCACATAGAATCTACTATAACATTTCAGATGTAAAGTTGCAGATATTTGTAATGATTTTATTGTAATATTGTGAAGTTGCAAGAGAAACCTTTAACAGGGTAAAAGACTCTAATCAAGTCTATAAATTGTAAAGCCTCTAACCAAGTGCAGCATTTAGATTAAGTGTTGTAAAATCCTTTAGCAAGGTAGATCTAACAGATCTTGTTACTCCTAACAGGGTAAGCTATCAGAAATAGCTAATATGTAGCTCTAACCAAGCAATCTTTATTATTGCAGTAGTGAAGTTGTGGGTGCCATCCCCACCGCAGTTTTTCTCTCTAACCAAGAGTTTCTGCGTAACCAAAATATATGTGTTATGGAGTGAATCATGTATGATTGTTATCTATTTGTTTTAACTTTATTTTATGTTACTGCACTATTTTGTTTATGCATAACAGTAAAGTTATTATTCAAGAAAAGTTTTGGAGTACTGATTCACCCCTCCCCTCTCAGTACATTAGCTTTCCATATTGGGCCTAACAATTGGTATCAGAGCTTGAATCTTGGAAAAGGGTTTAACTACCTAAAGAGAAAGATCTTATCAATGGAAGGCTACAAACAATCTCGGAGGATTGTGTATCTGCAAGAAGAGCTGGATCATGCTAATCAAGTGATTGCAGACATGCAAAGGCAAATGCAAAAATCTCTGAAAGTAAGAAGAAGATTATTTGATGATTTGCAGGACTCTCAAGAGTTAGTGGAACAAATTGAGACATCATCTGAGAACAGTATATCTGAAGAGACTGAAGAAATGATTGGAGTATTGAAAGAAAAGAACAAAGCATTGGCTGATCAACTAAAAGAAATGAAAAGAGAACATGAACACTTCAGCACACAAATGACTGAAAATCTAGATGCATTAAAGGCAACTAAGGATAAAGCAAGAGATCTAGAAAGAGAGAAACAACAACTTGAAGTTTTAGTATCTGATAAAAATGATGAAATCATAAGGTTGACTGGGATTCAACAAAATATGACAGATCAACTAGGTTATGCACATCATGAAGCAATTCTGAAGAATGATGAAAATCAAACATTGAAATTTGAAGTATCAAGGTTGACTGATGAAATTGAAACAGAGAAGAAATCCAAAGAAACACTGAAGAAGAGTTAAGAAGCATCAAAGATGTTGGATGAGCAACTGAATACAAGAAGACCCAACAAAGATGCAGGACTCGGTTACAAAGGAAAAGACTCTACCGAGAAAGGAATTCATATTACCAAGAGAGGAGAATCATCAAAGCAAGCTGGAAATAGGAATAACATCAAAAGAAAGAAGCCTATTTGCTACTACTGTGGAAATCAAGGTCACATTGCCAACATATGCCAAATCAGAAAAGGTAAGCAACCAAATATCACTAAGTCCAATGGTTATTGTTGTAATTGCAATAAATATGGTCACACATCTAATCAATGTAGGACAAAGTCTGTTAACAATTATCAAAAGGCAAAATTCAAAGGGTTTTGTAGAAACTGCAACAGATATGGACATAGTACCGAGAAGTGCTGGCTTAAGCAAAAGAACTACATGTGGTCTGCACACCGAGCAAACACTAGAGGTTACCGAACTCACACAGATCCTTACCGACAATATGCAGCAGTACCATGGGATTACAATACAAGGATATGGTGTGAATGTTGTGGAAGATATGGACATATTAGCGCTAACTGTTTTATAAGGTTTGGAATGAACAAACAAAGATCATGGAGAAATCCTGGTATGACATGCTTTCATTGTCACAAAGTTGGACACTTGGCTGGAGATTGCAAAGATCAACCTAGAAAAGACACTGAAGAAATAAAAGGCAAATTACAGATGATTTGGAAAAAGAAGGAAATTGTGTCAAATGAAGAAAACACCTTACCTATCGAGTTAGGTGCACCTATTCCAAATTAATCAGTAAAGGTATTAAGGGACTGCATTCTCTGAAGGTTAAAATCATAACAGTTCCTATTCTATTATGTACTAAATTCAGAATTTGCATAGTTAAGATGCATTAGTAAAGTTTGAAGTTCTATCAAAGTGTTTGAAGTACTTTATAGGAAACCTGTCAAGTCGGTGAATACAGGAAGCCTGTCAAGTCGGTAAATGAAGGAAATTTGGTTACTCAGTTAAAACAAAAAAGGAGAGTAAATCAGTTAAAGGTGAACTGAGTGCATTTAATGTTTTTGACCTAACCCGCATGGAGCCCGATAAGGTATTTTGTGTACTTAAGAGCATTTTCGCGGTCATTACATCAAATCTCATCGCACTGTTAAACTAGTTTACTGATCTTATCTTGTTGCCATTATCTACTAAGTGTGAAGTGTCTGTCATTTGAAATTCTGAAACCCTAAGGACTCTTTACTAGTTTTTACCTGAAATCTTAAATGGCGCCCAAGATCTAAGATCCCATTGTTGTTAAGAATGTAGAGAAGCCCTCACTGAAATTCTCTTTGACTCCTAAAGTCGCCTCTGAACCGGATGACAAAACCACCTTTTCACTCATCCCGAATCGAGTCTTGTTAGTTGAAGATGTGAGATTCTTCACCAAATGTCATGTTGAAGAACTCGGTCATGTTGAAATCAGAGACACCTATGATGAACTATGTACCGATGGTGTATTAAACAACAAGTATGAACACATCAGAATCAAAGGATTGACTGAAGCCCTAACCTATCCTCGTGTGTTCAAGCCCCAATGGGTCAAGTTTGTTTTGAGTAGAGTTCATGATGATTTCATGTGGCTAGAAGAGCAACCATTTAAAATCACCAAGGAAATCATTCATGTGATCACCGGTTACCCTATCTATGATCATGCACGAGCTCAAAAGATGATATCACAGAAGGAATTGATCAGTTTAACCGAAGTGGAATTTGATTACAGAGGACTAAAGTTGAACAATGTCACTGATGCAGAACTTAAGTTTGCTATTAGAGTAATCGGTTACTATTTCTTCCAATCAGTAAGGGAAAACAATGTACCCTGTGCAACAATTGACTTAGCTTATAAAATTGTGAAAAAGAGAATGAAAGTTGACTTATGTGAAGTGTTATTAAAGAACCTATTTGAGAATCTAAACACAATAAGGAAGTTGAAGAAGAACAACTCGACAAATACTCTAAAGTTTGGTTCACTTCTTGTATGCATGTTTTTCTACTTTGAAAAATTCTTTCCATCAGTCGGTAAAGTAGTTTGGGAGCTACACCGACCAATCACCCATCAGA
Source organism: Cryptomeria japonica (assembly GCF_030272615.1). Taxonomy (NCBI): domain Eukaryota; kingdom Viridiplantae; phylum Streptophyta; class Pinopsida; order Cupressales; family Cupressaceae; genus Cryptomeria; species Cryptomeria japonica. Next base: position 483,335,651 of record NC_081415.1, on the reverse strand, counting down.
TTAATGACTTTATCAAGAAGCTAGGTGATAATTTCAATGACATAATGGATGATTATTTGAGTAAATTTCAAGAGAAGACGCACAACAGGTATCGAATTCCACCCTAGCTAGTGGAGAAATATAAAGATGATATATGCTTTGAGGTAGACACGGACTACTGTTATGTGAATGCTGTGGAACCAAGGACTCAATCTTTGCCACCTATGGGTTACGAGTTTGACTTTGACATCAGACAACAACAAATTGATGCATTTCTTACATTACCAAGGCATGCTACCGAGCTGAGGTATGGAACCTATGAAGAAGTGAAGGGAAAAGTAAAAATGAGCATTGTAGTACCCAAAGCTACAAGAAAAGCAACAAAGATGATAAAGGTTTTAACGGAGAAATTCAGAGAAGATTCTTCCTCCACACCTGTCAAAGGCACTCTTGCCATCACCGAAGAGGAATCAGAAGCTCAAGAGGCAGCTATAACATTGAGCACCGAATTGCCTAAGGGTAAAGTGTTAAAAAGAAAGAAACATGACACTTCAAAGGCCCTACCGACTCCTCCAACAAAGAGACCTAACACTAGAGTATTAGCTGCATCACCGAGTAAGAAACAAAAGAGTGTTACTGCTCCCAAGGTAGCCAAGACCTACAAGAAATCTACTCGGAGACTCATTTTGGCAAAAGAGTCAAGTGATACAGAATCCGAAGATGCAAACAAATTCCAGATTGTCAAGAGCAAGAAGGTAAATATACACAGTGTTGAAAACTTTTGTGCTAATCTGAAAGAATATGGCGGATTTGGTTCATTTAGATATGTCAAGTATGAAACTAGAAATAATGATGAGAAGAGACAAATTGAAGAAGTTGTCATCTGCACACTTCTAAAGTTCCGGTTAGCTCCATTGGAACTAGTAAAGTCACTTCCAAATTAACTTTACTTGCATATTGATAATAGGTGGAAGTATGCAATGGACTCAGAAAAACACATCAGAGAAAGAAGTCTAGTCCATCTATTTCCTGATATGTCTGTAGCAGAAATAAAGGAACATTTGACAACCTACAATTCAAAATTTCTTGTCAAACAAAGAGCCTTAAAACTGATGAATGGGCTATATATTGACGTAGAGAATGAGACAAAAGCAAAATGGCAGGAAATCTTCAAAATCAACAATCTATAGTTGAAATCGTTGATGTCACCGAGCATGATCCTGATGTCACCAAGCACGGTCCTGATGCTACAGAACAAGACCCTGTTGACACCATTCAAATAGATGAAGATGTCATGGATACAGAGGAACCAGAGCAGGAAATGATAGAAGGCACTACATATGCAAAACTTGTATCTAGTGAATCTGTTTTAGAACAAGTTCAGCCTTATCCATCGATCACTCAACCTGTCTCTACCGAAGCTCCTCAGGATACAACACAAGGCATCAAAGGTCACAAGTCTACAACAGGAGAAGATACTACTCTTGAACAAACCTCTCAAGCACCTTTGAGCACTGAAAATGTAGCAGCTGAGACACCCAGTACCGAGACACCAAAAGACACCACAACGGCTACAGGAATCGACCAAAGTGTTGCCTCTACCGAGCAACCTATCGAGGGTCAGCAAGCCTCTCAAGCTATTGTCTTGGTCCAACCGACCAAAGGTAAAGAGAAGAAGGTGAAAAAGCATAGTTTCAAAGTTGATTTATCTAAACCAATAGTGTTGCCCAATGTGGATATATCAAAATTGAAGGGGCAAGCACTCATTGATTTTGGTGAACTATGCAAAGCAAAGGCTGAACAAGAAAAACAGATGGCCATACAAAAGAAGAATAATTACTTCAAAAGGTGAAGACACTGCTATCAGATATGCTACCTATAGCTACAGTGTCAACCGATGCAGCCATCCACATTCAATTGGATGAACTCCTTAATCAAATAGAAACATTTGGAGTTGATGCATCAGAGCATTTGAGCAAGCTAAAAGACAAGGAGCTTACTGCAAAAATGATAGAAGAGGTACATAAAGCTCTAGCTATTGGCAAAGTCAAACTTGTCAAATTCATTGTTGAGTTGTCCCCTCAACTCAAGCACATTCTTTATTTATTTTAGAAAATCTGTACATTTTCTATATTCGTTAAAGACATTAAGAATAAAACTGATGCAATTGAGAAAGAGATCATCGATCTCTCAAATAAGTTGACCCCAGAGCCCAATTCAGTTCAAAATTTTTATACCAAGCTTCAACAACTCATGGCTCAACAATTGGAACTAAGAAATGAAGAACATAAGATCAGGATGGATATAATGACACTCCAGACATTATTTCTTCCTCATCTTTCATCAATTCAAGAACAGATTAACCGTGCCACACGCCTATCTACTACACAAGAGGGAAGCACTCTTGATGGCTTAATATCACTATTAGCTGATATTCAAGCATAAAATTCTTTAATGGAAAGTGTAAAAGATGCACTCTCTGTTGCTCTCACCGACACCCGAAAAAAGTACAAATCCATTTTTGACCAGTTACCACCCCCAGATGGAAATTAAAGTTTTTGATGTTTGTCAAAAAGGGGGAGTGATACTATATATTTGGGGAGTAATACAGTTTTGGTGATACAATTTTGATATAGTATTCAGAGTATAGTATACAGGGGGAGTATACTGAGCAGAGTATGCAGAGTATCCAAGGACAGTAAAAAAAAGCACACAAGCACATAACCGATCATGCAAAATCAGAGTTATGTACAATATAATGATAAGGGGAGTATATCTGAATATATTATTTCATTGACTATTGTATATATTGTCAAGTATAGTCATTTTGCAAAGTATATAGATTTTTGAGTTATGACTTTGAAAGCAGTTTTTGTCAAACATCTCAACTAATGTCAAAAGGGGAGATTGTTACTACTTATCAAATTGCCATTAGTTTTTATATTCAAAGTCATACTATATACTCTAGTCGGTTAACACTACCGAATGATGCAGTCGGTATACACAGAGAAGTCGGTATGCACAGTCTAGTCAGTTATAGAGGAAAGCAGTCACAGAACGCAGTATACACCGAGCTGTCTACCAAGTATCTTTTTATGTCTACCGAGCAGCAAAGATGACACACCGAGTGAAATGTGTTACCAGATTCATTGAACCTGGACATGCATATGAAAACGTGTTACAAGATCAAGGCACATCTAACCATTATCACATTGGAAATTGCACCAGAAGATTGTGTATGATTTTGAGATCAATCTAACCAATGAAATATTTTGTATAGTTATTCATTTGATAAATCGTGTTTGTAAGATCGAAGCAATGAATTGGATCACCATCTTAAGAGATCTATTTATACATCATGAGTTAAGGGTGTGTACATGAGTGTAAGAAGACTGTTACAGAGACACAGAGGTCACCGAGAAGGTTTTCAGAGAACAATCGAAGAATAGAGTAAATAGTGTTGGCATATGGACACACAATGTCTCATTGGAGTGTCCATATGCCAACAATCTCCCCCTTTGGCATTTATGACACCCTATCTACTGATGAGAAAGGGGGAGTAGTAGGATGAGAAAGTTCAAAGACAGGAATCATATGCTCAGGGGGAGCCCTTTATATTTTTGGTAAATTTTTTTTGGACTACACATTTTGGACACTTTTTGAAATTTCTCACGAGTGTTGCCATCAATGTCAAAGGGGGAGATTGTTGGCATATGGACACTCCAATGAGACATTGTTTGTGATTGAAGGTTTTGTCATTGATGGCAACCTTGCAATCCTATGGCACCGGCAAGACTTCATACCGGCAAAGCATTACACAAGCAAGACAGTGCACCAGCATCAACAAGATCACTCTACACCGGCACCAGCACCGACACAGAAGAAAAGATGTATACCGGCATAAAGGCCGACAGGATTTTTGATATGTAATATTTTGTTTATTATTGTAAGCCGACTTGGCAAATTGTAAAATGACTCTTGTATATAAAGGAGATCATTGTAGACATTTAGAGAGGTAAGGAGGCGAGCATAAAAGAAAATTATTAGGCAGACCTAATGTGCAAATTATAGGTCAAGGGTATATGTAAAGAACAGAGTTAGAACCGGTACTGAATCTGGCATTGGAGATGCTATTGTAAAGCAGTACAGATCTTTGGATTAGTATAATCCTCATTGTAAGTCAGTGTGACTTCTCATTGAGCAGTGAGCTCTAGGCAGTTGGCCTTCCTGCATGTGCAGGCCCCTATTGTAAGTAATATTCTCTTATTGGCCAGTGAGTGAATATTGTGGGTCACAAATCCCACCGAGGTTTTTCCCACACCGGGTTTCCTCGTTAAACATCTTGTGTTATGGTGTTCTTTTCATGTGGATGTTTCTGATTCTGTTTATTGCATTAATTCTTGCATACCGGTATACTGCTATTTTATGTTCTGCATGTTTTAACTTAAGAAATTCTTATCATCGGTTAGATACTGATTCACACCCCCCCCCCCCCCCCCCTCAGTATCTGTGGGAATCCTAACAAATAGAAGGGTTTACCGAGTTACTATATGGGTTACCGAGGTATGCTATAAGCAAGGTAATCTATTCTGAGCACATAGAATCTGCTATAACATTTAAGATGTAAAGTTGCAGATATTTGTAATGATTTTATTGTAATATTGTGAAGTTGTAAGAGAAACCTTTAACAGGGTAAAAGACTCTAATCAAGTCTATAAATTGTAAAGCCTCTAACCAGGTGCATCATTTAGATTAAGTGTTGTAAAATCCTTTAGCAAGGTAGATCTAACAGATCTTGTTACTCCTAACAGGGTAAGCTATCAGAAATAGCTAATATGTAGCTCTAACCGAGCACTCTTTATTATTGCAGTAGTGAAGTTATGGGTGCCATCGCCACCACAGTTTTTCTCTCTAACCAAGAGTTTCTGTGTAACCAAAATATATGTGTTATGGAGTGAATCATATATGATTGTTATTTATTTGTTTTAACTTTATTTTATGTTACTGCACTATTCTGTTTATGCATAACAGTAAAGTTATTATTCAAGAAAAGTTTTGGAGTACTGATTCACCCCTCCCCTCTCAATACATTAGCTTTCCATATTGGGCCTAACATTTCCTTCCCTAATGAGTTTTGGTCCTTGTGCCTCAATGTGACCATTGGAGGTTGGCCTAATCGATAAATTACCTAGAAAACACTATATAAAGGCATCCTATAAATTCATTTTGACATCCACAATCTACCCCATATTTCATGTAGTCATTAAGCATTCATCATCAAGCATTTGAGGTAGCATTTCAGCCCACCATAGTCTTTAGGCATCATTAAGAAAATCACATCAACTTTCATGCAAGTATATGTTGACGTCTGAGTTTTCTATGTGTTGTCATGTTATTGTACCAATACTTGTGATCACATATAAAGGGCATTACATCATTAACCTACATCAATCATTTCAGATCTAAGGTATATCATCCAACATTTACTTTAGAATTTACATTTCTTATTTCAATTCAATTCAAGATTAATTTGTAAACCAAGGTTTGACCTAAGGCAAACCCCCATCAACAAACCCTATTTCCTTCTTTCTATGTGTAGGAAGTTGATTTGAGAGCTACGAGTGAGGAATTTGGTAGAGTAGATGATGACAATCAAACTCAACTTTTGAAGGTGCAAAAAGTGAAGGACTAGGTCAGTCAACACCTCCTAGTCCTAAGAATTTTTAACAATCTTTTGGTAGGAGATTTTGTGTTTTACTTTGATCTAGAAAACATTCAATTTGTCCGATCTCGATATTCGCAGATTCAAACCCCCATCAACAAACCCTATTTCCTTCTTTTTATGTGTAGGAAGTTGATTTGAGAGCTACGAGTGAGGAATTTGGTAGAGTAGATGATGACAATCAAACTCAACTTTTGAAGGTGCAAAAAGTGAAGGACTAGGTCAGTCAACACCTCCTAGTCCTAAGAATTTTTAACAATCTTTTGGTAGGAGATTTTGTGTTTTACTTTGATCTAGAAAACATTCAATTTGTCCGATCTCGATATTCGCAGATTCAAGCCAGTCTAGACCTCCCAGTCTCAACGGTTCCACCTAAACTTTCTATCATAGGTTCTAATATGCTTCTCATCCTTAGATCCAAGTTTACAACTCTACATGGTAAACCCCCATCAACAAACCCTATTTCCTTCTTTCTATGTGTAGGAAGTTGATTTGAGAGCTACGAGTGAGGAATTTGGTAGAGTAGATGATGCCAATCAAACTCAACTTTTGAAGGTGCAAAAAGTGAAGGACTAGGTCAGTCAACACCTCCTAGTCCTAAGAATTTTTAACAATCTTTTGGTAGGAGATTTTGTGTTTTACTTTGATCTAGAAAACATTCAATTTGTCCGATCTTGATATTCGTAGATTCAAGCCAGTCTAGACCTCCCAGTCTCAACAATTCCACCTAAACTTTCTATCATAGGTTCTAATATGCTTCTCATCCTTAGATCCAAGTTTACAACTCTACATGATATCTGTAACTTGTTACTATTATTTTATGTCAAATTCCCATTGTTTGTCCAAGATATAGCATTGAAATTCAAACCCAATTCATCTCGATTTCAACTCAAACAAAGGAGGAATTAATCTAATCTATACTTGACCCTTTTAAGATTAGATCAATCGAGTGTGATCTCCTCCTTTAATGTTTGGTGGTCCCATGAAATTAGTGGCTTTATTAAACTAAGTTTTAATTTCACCACCTTACAAGAATTAAACCCTCTTTATCTATCTCCACACTTGTTAGAGGGGCTTTCCCTTTATTAGCCTTTGAGGATTGATGGGAAAGCACATTTGGGATAGGCTCTACAAAATGAATTTTGGACATTTTCTTTTCTTTGAAAATGAATTTACTCATTACAAAATATACATCTAAATGAGAGAGCTTCATAATCTAGTTGTTGAAGCCACAGAGAAGAGCCAATTGAGTTTCCATAGAATTTGTTAAAGGCTTATTTAAGTCCATTTCAACATAAACATGGGCATAAGTGATTACCTTTATATCAATCATTTGTTGTGATGGGCCAATTGATTTTCCAAGCAACAAAGCTATCATATGAAGAATGTCATTCCTCCATAATCCCAAAGGCAGTTGAGGAAGATAGACCCAATGATCTTTTAGAAGGAAGCTCCTCAGCTGGATTAAACCCTGCATGCCACAACTTGATGAACAACCCAACTTGATTACAAAACTACACACAGTATGTTCATTAGTATGAGATACAATTTACGACATTGCGAGATATTAAATAATAACATGTCAAATTTTTATATTAGCACTCTACTATATCTCTCTCTTGTTATTATCTTCATCCATTGAAATGTTTGTGATAAACTTAATTTTATTTTAATATTTATTAAAATAATTGTATTAATTTTTGTGGTAAAAGATATTATCTTTTAGATATTTATTTATTTTTTATGAAGGGCTTTATATCAAAAACTCAGATTCTTGTATCTATTGCTTAAACTCTTTGGCTAAAAGCCAAAGATTGAGGGGTATCCATTTTACCAAATTCGCTTCAGCTAAGAGCCAAGGATTGAGGGGCATCCATTCCACCAAATTCACTCAAGGAATGATCCTAAACTCATTCTTTATAATGTCAAGACCTCTTCGACTAAGAGCCAAGGATTGAAAGCTATTCATTCCACCAAATTCGCTCAATCCCAACCTCATCCTTATAATGTCAAGGCCTTGCGCTCAACAAAACTTCCGTAATAGATTTTTTAAAAATCATTCAACTTCACCATCAAACCAAAGACCTATTTACCTTATAAATATTTAATTATTTCATTCTTTGATAACAACAACGCACTTCTCTTAATCTTCTTACTATGAATTAATACAGACAGATTGCTTTTGAGTCGAAGGACAATTATAGGCATCTCAATGGAAAGCGAAAGCAAAAAACCATGAAGGAAATAAAACGATAGGGAGCGGCCTTGGCCTTCAGGTAAAAAGAACTACAGGCCATTAAATTTAATGGTTCACATAAATCGGAATTTCTTAGTATCATAAGAAACTGTTGTTTAACTAGGAGAAATGGGCCAAATAACAACAAAAATCACAGATAAAATATCTTCCAGTCAAAAACAAAATCGTTGGCCATGACCTGTTAACTCATTTCTTGAAAATCTTCTTTCTGCAAGCTGAATCACCTTCATAATGCATTCTTTGAGATGGGCTCCTATATCTTATACAAACAATCTCGGTATTTCCTCGAATGGAACAAAAGAAACCCATAACAAGCATTGGGTGAATTCAAATGTTGTAGCCACTTGCTCAAAACCCACAAAAATTGGCAGCAACTGGGCTAATTTTGGCAGCAGATGTAGATATTTGAGGTACAAAACTTCGAAAGTTGTCAGTTCACAGGAGGAAGGGAATGGTGAAACAGCTCCAGATGCAGAGGACTCACCACTATCTGGACTAGTTGAGGAGGAAGTAGAGGAACTCCTGAAAACTGAAGAGAACCAGGCACTTCTTAAGGACTTGGCGTCTTCAATGCAAAGAGTGAATAGTTTTAGAAAAGAACTTGAGGATATTGACAATAAAGAAAAGGATGCTGCTAAGCTCAGGGCTTACGTGCAGAGGTTGGAGGGTACCAACTCCCTGGTAAGCATATGTGATCGTTATAGTTTTGTTCTGCGGGCTTGTCCTGGCAAACTTTCAATATGGGTTTTCAATCAAATTATCTTGCCTGCATCATCATTCTGTAAGAAGATTGTGAACGGTTTTAACAAACTCGTAATTTGGAGCAGAAACAAAGAACCGTTTGGAAATTGAATAAATTTCGAACGCTTAACAAGTTTTTGCCACTTGCTAGATTTTAGCTGGCGAGTTAATTCTTAGACGACTCACGTGCCGAGTTCTGTAAAACTCATGAGTTTGCGCCTGCAACTCGGAGACCAAAAAAATGAATCAGAAACCCTTGTTAAAACCTTGATATTTTTGTTTTCTGTCATTTTATATTCATTGATATCTAATGATAGCAAACTAAAACTAACAAACACATTCTAACTTCTTTTGCATAGATGTTCAATACCTGATAACACCCCGTTTAAGCTGGAACATGTATTCCAACACCCTCTCTTAACACTAAACCTTAAATTGACTGACAAAATAAAATAAAAAACAATAGGAAATAGATTATGCAGAAGCTGTTTTTTTAAATAATTTTCAGATCAGTAAAATATCTTCAAGCTGCTTTCCAACTGTAAGTATAGTCACCTAGCTATCATCCAAGTTCCCATCCAAGTTCCCAACATCATTGGACACCATTTGCACATGAAGTGTTCATCACCATTGTAAAGGTATGATGCTGAACTTCTAGATTTTGGATCCCCCTTTGAATTATTGGACACCAATCTTCATATGTAAGTCTCATAACCTCAATGAGGTATTGTTTATTTGATTCACAAGCACCTCAGACTATTAAGAATCTATCTATCTTCTACCACATCCTTCCCTATCTTCAGAATGTTGACCTCTTCAAAATAGAACCAGTATCTATATCTGGTTGTTCTTCAACAATGGCTATAACCACGTCAACAAGCTTAGCAATGGGTGTCTTCCTCTTGGCAAAGGACACATCTTCTTGGCAAAAATCACTACTTTTGATAGGCATTCCCTTAGATGGATGGGATCACTTTCTCTTTGAACACTTCTTCTCCTCCTCCTGCTCCACTTTTTTGTGCTTGTTATAGTGGTTTTCCAATAACAAGTATAAAAATTGCTTTCATCATGTTGATGTTCCCTGCCCTACTACCTCTTGTGGATAGCTGTTCCTTTGCCTTTTACAGTGGCTCCTCTTTTCACCTCAGGAGACCCAATATCATACACCAACGAATAGCATTTGCTGCCTTGTAATTTGCTTCTATTGCGTCACTTTGACTGTAGCCTGTTTCTTCAACTCCGCCTCATTGTGACTCCAATTCCCAGCAACGAGCCACACAAACAACAAACCCTCTTAACCTCAGCACAAGGAAGTCAATACCTTCTCCACGGCAAAACAAAACTCACGATGGTGCACAGCCAGTTGACCAAGTGCAGTAGAACACACACATCTCTGATGTAGTTGCTAGAACATTTATAATGGCTGCAATATATGCCGCAGATTAAATAGAAAAGCTTCCCCACTCAACTGCTAGCTCTGATATCAAATTAGAAAAAATTGAACAGCAGAAAGGCTCGCCAATATACTTCTTGATTATTATTCATCAACAGAGAATACAAATATATAGTTGCAGACACCCAACGACTTCTTATTATCATGCTAATTATGGTGACAACTAATTGGAGCTATTCAACAACAAACCATATACCTAATGCTAGCAAACTAAAACTAACAAACATATTTCCAACTTTTTCATAGATGTTAAATATCTGATAACACCTGTTTAAGTTGGAGCGTATATTCCAACACGTGTACCATTAAGTTAGATTATTTCTGGTTAAAAATAATGCATGAATTTTTGCATCCACATATGGGATCACATTCTACGAGCTATCATCAGGACGAGGAGATATAATATCTTAATGTACTGTTAAGGTCAATGAAGCCTCAAAAGCCTTATTTGAGTCTAATGGCAGGGACACTTGTCCCACAACTGTTTGCCCAGGGCATTGTTCCTGGACCAAGCAGCACCCTGTTGTGACATTTTCACACATTGCCCCATTGCAAATGGGGACCCCTACTTTTTGCTCGATAGCATAGTTGTTTTGGCTTAGTCGTCTAGCTTGGCAATAATTTTGGTGTCTTTAACCTTTTGCTTGTGAGAGGATACAGTGCCTTGTCATCAGGATGTGATCAAGTCAGCATTTCCATGTTTTGGACTAAGATGAGCAAGCAACCTTCAGCTTCCTTTTGTCTAAGTGCTTAGGTGTTTGATGGGAGTCAAGGCCCATGAGAGATGATTTACAATGCAACCCGTAGGCTAAGTCATGAGATAAGTTTTATGAATGATGAGCAACTCTCAAGCAAGCAAAGCGCTTCAAGGACTGAATGAGGAAGAAAGAATCGATGAAGACCTAGGTGGATGAAGAATGGATGTCAAAAAATTTACAAGTGTGGATGAAAGTAAAGTTCCTTGATGACCTCAAGGAATCCTTGACCTTGTTAAATCCACACCTTGTTAAATCCACGACTTGAGGGTCTTGAGGACTAGTTTTATCCATAAGTTGCACTATCAGTTGGTCCATCAAGATAAGTGAGAGTTGGAATGAGCAAGTTTTTCCATGTCCTCATGATCAAATGCAAAGATCCAAGACTTGAGAGAAGGTGTGCGAAGTTATCCATGAGTTAGTTGCCCAAATCCACGACCTCAGTGAGATGATCAACGTTCCAAGGGTTGGGCGAAAGACATAAGATTGGTGACTTAGTTCTCAAAATGATTTCAACAAGGAGAGGTTACCTCCAATCAATCTTGCAACAACTTCCTTTTACTTGGTGAAATCAATAAATTGAAGGAGTTATCTTGAGGTATAGAGAGCGATTTGTCCATGAGTGCTCAAAATCCACTACTTGATGGACTTGAGGGTGAGGTGAAGTGAAAGTTGCACTATCAAACTCATCCTTAAAGATTTCCAAATTTGCAAACAAAGTATCTTTGATGAGGAAAGCAAGAGGAGTTGAAGTGATCAACTGAATCCATGAATTGAGGGGAGGAAATTAACATTTTTCCATGAGTGCTCAAATTCCATGACCTCAAGGAATCCACACCCAGTGAAAATCCACGACATGGAGGTCATGAGGGTTATGATGAATGGGACTTGCAATGATTAAATTCGTGCTTGAACCTTTTGCAAACAAAGTGCTTATGATGATTGAGAATAGGAAGGAGCTGATGTTATCAATTTACTTCATGAATTAAGGGGACAAAATCAGGCTATTTATCCGTGAGTGCTCAAATTTCATGATGTCAAGGAATCCACGACCTCCTATTATCCACACGTGGAAGAAATCCACGACCTTGAAGGCTTGAGTGGGGACCTCAAATGAAATGAAGGAGTTGATCAAAGGATGAAGAGCAGACCTTCAACCAACAGCAATCGGATCTCCAAACGTGTGACTCAGACCTTGAAGCATTACAAATCAGACATGGAAATCAGAGATCAAATCACTATTTCATCATCATTATTTCATCATCATTCAGAGTGTATATCAGATTGAGGGTTTATGAAATTTGTTTGTATCGTATGTGTTTGATGCCATCTTTGTTTATTTTGCATGTACGACTAAGGAAAAGGATGAAGGTGCAGACTGCAAACAACATCAAAATAGCTTACCAATGCAAGAGAGGATAGCATCAAGGTCATCAAGTTAAGAGGTAGCGAATTAACATCATCACCATCATCAAGATTCAAGAGGATCACATGAAGAGGTCAAAGCTTTCAGGGTAGGCAGTTTAAGAATACAAATGGAGACGAGTTAGCAACATCAAAGGGATCAACATTATGATGAAGAACCCAAAGCATCGCAACTACTACAAGGATGATGAGCTTAGGAGGAAAATTTCATCAGCAAGCATTGAGCAAATGCAACATGAGGAAGATGAGAACCCAATACATTCGAAGATGAACTTAGAAAAAGGTTCAAGACATAACAATAAAGATGAGAAGGCCTTGCAATTACCTTGAATTTCCTTCAGAAATCCAAGGTTACAATCAGTACAACATAGAGGAGTTCAAGTCAAAGACAAGTGAGATAGGATATGCATGGGGCTAATATCACAACATGAAGAAAGACTTCATCACATGAGGGAAGGTCGAGGCAATGTAAAAGTACAAGGAACACTTCAACAAGGCAAGGAAGATCAATCATCAATACAATGATCAAGGGTCAAGAGGGAGGCGAACAACATCAGGATGAAGGACTGAAGCAAGGATGCAACCACCACATGAAGACAAGGTCTACAACAATATGACATTCAACGCTAGCATTGCAACATGAAAGAGCTGAAGTTAAGTGTAGGAGAGTAAGAAGCAAGCATCATCAGGATGAAGTGCATTTTGGGGGTGAATTCCCAAGTTAGAGGATTGAAGAGCGAAGGTGATCAAGCTAAATAGTTTCAAAAGAGTTTAGCCAAGTTAGGGGCTTGATCGAAGATGATACAATTTGGGAATATGCCCCATCATCATATTGGGCATGGATAATGTTGAGAATCAAGAGATATTATTGTTGGCGACAACAATGAGAGAAAACTGAGAGGGGGGGAGGGGGTGGGTTGAATCAGTTTTCTACCGGATCTACAAACTCAACCACAAATACAAATCTGATAAACTGTAGCAACAACAAAGATAAGCAAATTGATAGCACAACACACAACACCAAGATTTTGGCGTGGAAAACTCGGTTAAGGGAAAAACCATGGTGGGAACCTACCCACAATAAGATGATACTCTGCAGTAGTATCTGAAAATATTACAATGGGGAATACACCAGCATTCAGGCACACTTCCTAGAGCTCATTGCTCAAATATAATAAACCGGAAGGTTACAATGTTCAGGGAAGTCTCACTGACTTACAACAAGATTCAGATTACAATCCGGAAGGAATGAATTGAAAGAATAGCATCTCCAAATGCCTGATGACAGTTCTAGTTAAGCACATTTGTCTGCTTAGCAACACCAATCTCTGCTCAGTCACAATGCCGAAGGATGAATCACTTGTTCGCACATACACCACTCTCTGATAATGTAGACACAACCTCGATACACAAATTACATGACTATATCACCTATTTATACAATTCATCAACCTTGACAAAAAGGTCGGCTAAACCCTCAACTCACAATTACAAAATTACATCACATGATACAAAGATTGACCACCAGAGCAATACAATGGTGTACATGACATAACATGGACCTAAATCAAATTCCCGAACACTCATCACCACCGGTAATCACGCCAAGATCAACCGCAACATGCTACACCACCAAGAATACCACATAACACGAAGAGCATCACCGGTTTAGCAAAATCACCAAGAACACGCACAATGATCAATGCAGATCATCAAAACAAGTAGGACATACTTAGGAAACACCAACAAGCATGTTATAATCATCAGTAACAGTTGTACCAACACCACTTATCAAATCTTCATCAATCAACATCTGAAACAAGCAACAACAACTGTCACGAAGAAAGATAACTTGCAGAGCACCAAATCACGAACCATTTGAAATGAAGCTACACAAGACCATCCCAAACAATCTCTCAAAATCTTAGCTCAAGATTTGATCACACTGGAATATACCGGAGGAAATATTGAACTCTGCAAAGTACTGATCAAAAAAACAAACTGCAAAACTGGATCATATGATATGATCAATTAAGCTTTCCGGATCACCAAAACCAATACAAAAAAATATAATGATACTAGAAATACTCCATACAACAAAACATGATCCCAATACACCAATCTGCAATCATCGGAGCCAGAATATGTTGACATCAATGACAACAACATATCCTAGCAGCAACAATGTCCAACAATTACCCCATCACAAACATTTTACAATTATCTACAAAATGAGCAAGCTATGGTGGTGTCTTTTGTGAGATATTCACACATCGCCCCATCGCAAATGGGGACCCCCACTTTTTTTCGCTTTCTAGGTTAGTTGTCTTAGTTTAGTTGTTGGCTGTTGTCGAGTCTTTTCTATTAACCTTTTGTTTTGGGATTAGGGTTTCATGAAGTCTTTGATAAAATAGGATGGAAATCTCTACTTCAATGCTTGAATCTTGACTTTGTTGCTGCTCCAAGGCTTGAAGGAAGACTGATTACTTGCTCAATTGCTTGAATACTTGAATGAATGCTTGAATTGCTTGATGTCGTGTGTGTGTTCTTGTTGATGTCTTTTAAAATGAGAGGGGAAAGCCTCCTTTTATACTTCCCCTCTCTGAAAACTTGCTAATTTCCGGACATGAGCTGACACGGAGCTAGAATTCCCACTCAATTTTGAAATAGGGAAAAGGGTTTGAAATAGGGCCCAATTAGGGAGGAGTCTTTTCTATTAACCTTTTGTTTGTAGTTGCTCAGGAGCTGATCAAGTCTCTCTCTTGGAAATGAAGTAAGGTTCAACACTCCCTTTGCCTAGCCAAGGCATGATCCCTTCCACTTCCCCTTCCCCTAATCCTATCAGTGGGCGCCCAAACCCGATTCCTCCCATTTTCCATTCCTCACTGTCGCCACCACCATTTTCACTTATCCTCGCTGCCTTCCATATCACTCAATACCCCTACCATTATCTTTACCTTTACCTCCATCACCCCTTCCATCTCATTCACCTCCCACCTTCTAACCTATACCTTTATCTACCTAACCCTCTTCCCATCCTAGCATGCTCATCCCCTACCCTTCACCTACACTTACCTATACCTCCCTACCCTTCACCTACACTCACACCTACATCCTCTATCCTCCATCTCACACCCCTGACCCTTCTACTCCCCTTAGCCTACCCTTTCCCTTACCTTCCACTCTACCTCCTACCTCCTACCTCCTACCTCCTACCCCTATACTATCCTAACCTACCTTCCATTTCCCACCCAAACTCTTCCTTATCACCTTCTACCCCCTTTACCGCCTTCCTTACCCCTTTATTCCCCTTTCTAACTCTTACCTCCCACCGCAGCACTTCTTATAACCCCGTATCCACTTTCAATTACCCCTTATACCTCCCACATCCTAAACCTCCCTACCCCTCCGTAGCACTCACTCTACCTATTTCCCCACATCCATATCCTTTATGTCTCCCTTTTTCCAAACATCCTCTCCTTCCCTTCCTCACGTGGCATTTCCCCTACCACTCTCCCCTCACACTCCTCTCCACCGTATCACATCACATGCTGGGCCCCACACACTCCAAAATGGAGAATTAAATAGATTTGTCTTAAGAACTCTTGCTGGGACCCACTAACCAGTGGCTGAGAATGAAAAATGTTTTTTTCTTGATATTGCATGGGCCCCACCAGAAATCTTGAATGAAAGAAAAGTTTTTTTTTGGAATTTTAAAAGATAAAGTATCCACCTCATCAGTCCTTGCAAGGTCTGGCAACAAATAAATAAGGAGCTGGCATCTGAATGAAGATGTGTCACTTTAATGGAGATAGTCTGATAGAGTAAAACAGACCCTTTAACATCCACCGTCTATATAAGAGGACATCCATCCTCATTCCAAGGCATTAATCAAAGCAATTGATACAATCTGCTCTGCAATCTAAAGACAGCGAATTGCAGCAGACAGAGAGGCAGAGCTACAAATTTGAGGATCAAAATTCAGATCAGAACCGATTTCAAGGACTAATTCCATCAGTAGATTGTTATTTCCCAGATTTGAATTGATCTTTGAAAGCACAATTAATGATGCATTAGGGGTGTGAAGGATTGTTTTATTTGCATGATTCTTGACTCGTTATGTATCTTTCAGGTTTTGATAAGAGGACCGAAAGCTGATAAAGAGATGATTTCATTAGGAAGTTCAAAGACTACACTCCAAGGCCAATCAAATTCAAGGAGGACTCACACATCAATATCCACATTTGGGAAAGGGACAATATCAAGATTCAATCACATAAAGAGGGTGGATCAGACCATTGCTATGCACTTACAGAGCTGACTGCAGGAGATTCACCACCTTAAACAGAGTTGGAATTTGATACAAAAGCAAAGGGAAGCTCATGGAATGATGAAGGAGAACGAGCAAGTGCATCATAGTTTACTAACAACGAATTTATCATAGGGCCTGCCCCTTGCTCCCAATTTAGAGCAAAATTCTTCTTAAGGCCTTTTATTTGACATGTTATAGTTGAAAATCTCTGACTCGCCTTGGACTCGGCAAACCAAAATTTTGGACTCGGACTCGAACTCGTGAAAGACTCGCGAAAGACATGGCAAAGACTCGGCACAAAAAAAAACCGTAGTTTTACAAAAAAAACATAAAGAAATTAATGCATTTAGAGAACATAAGTGCCATAATTGAAAAATTACACGTCATATGATCTACAAACACGCAATATTTGAAATTTCATCATTCATGGCAGCATATTCAAGTTTTGCAGCATATTCAAGTTTCAAGTTTCAACTCTAAAATGTATAATGGCAGCATAAGTATATAAATATTCACAAAATTACATATAATGATATGTCCAAGTCGAACTCCAAATGTGAAAAACAACAATGTGAATGAACAAACCAAAGAGAAGACTACATCTTCCTCTTTGTATTTTTCCTAATATAGCTCAATTTTTCAGGCCTTGAGCTAGAAGTAGTAGCAGTGGGTGTTGTGGTATCTAAATGGTGAGATGATTCTTCTTCAAAGTCAAAGTCCTCATCATCATCCTCATCTTCGTCCTCGTCTTCATCCTCCATTTCATCCAATCTTGCTCCTTCTGCATCTTGTGCTGTTCCTCTCTCTATTTCTGCAATTTCTTCTTCGGTAAGGAGGACATCGTCACTATCATTTTGTTCATTCATGGTCCAATCACCATATGGATCAATTTCATCCAAATCAATGGCCTCATGTGAAACACCCTCCACCTGTCTAACTCGAAGGCGAAGGTTGTACCGAACAAATACTAGATCATTGAGCCGCTTTTGTGACAATCTATTTCTCTTCTTTGTGTGAATGCTCTCAAAGACACTCCAATTTTGTTCACACCCAGAAGCACTGCATGGCTGAGACAAAACATGGATAGCTATCTTTTGAAGATTAGGCATGCCGGCACCATAATTCTCCCACCATAAATCTACAAAAAACATTTAGAAATATTAGAATTGAGAAAAAAATGTAACAATCAAGTTTGTAGGTTTTTTCTTGCACTATTGAACTAAGTTACTAAATTTTTTACCTGGTTGTTGTTTTCCTCTCCTATCAATTGCTAGTTGTGATGAGAAGAGTCTCCCCTCTGCACTTTTGTAGATCTTGAACAATGAACATTTCCAAATTCAGAAATAGATAGTCAAAGTGTCAAACTCAAATTCAATAATGAACATTTCCGAATTCATAAATAAAGATAGAGCAATTGCAAATGTCAAATCTCACCTCCAACTCATCAAGAACCTTGTCTCTCAACTCAGGATCAGGTGTCATCTTATCAATGCATGTAATAACACCTGCCATGACCTCCTCATCAACCCTAAATGAATCAGAGAAGTAGAATTTCGGGTTCAAAAAGTAGGCGAAGGCATGTATCAGTTGGTGGAGTTGGTTTGTCCACCTACGATCAATGATGCGCCAAAGGATTTCACATTTTCTTGTATTTCCACGATAGTAATGTGAAATGGCCTCTTTGGCCCTATTCATGGCCTCATAAATGAAACCCATTGGCATGCCCTCTCCATCCACCATACGAAGAACCCTTACCAAAGGTTCTGTCACCTAAAAAAATGAAAACAAATTTTAAATTAGTACAAAATCAACCCCTAAAAAATAAAATCAGCAAATAGACAAGATTGTATAAACTTTACTTTTGTGTTTGTTACTTACCGCAGTCAACTCCTCTCCACTTTTATTGAACCCTTCATCAAAAACAATGCTCACAATCTTCTCTGCTTCAAGTCTTTTGGAGTATGCAGACCCCAACCAAGCATCTGACACAAACATCTGCTTAAGATGAGGAATGGCACTAAGAATGCTCTGCAAAGTGATGAAGTGGCTAGCAAATTGTCACTCCAGGTCGCACAAGGTCCTTGCCATTTGTGTGTTTTCTCATCAAAGCAAGCACCCAAGTATGATTGTAGATGAATTTGGTGACACTTTTTGCATCTTCAACCACCTTCTTCACCCATCCAATCTTCCCAATGTCCTCTAGCACCAAGTCCAAGCAATGTGCAGCACAAGGACTCCATGTAATCAAAGGATGCCTCTCCATAAGCATTCTACCTGCAGATACATATGCAGTTGCGTTGTCCGTGATAATTTGGACAACATTCTCAACTCCAACTTCCCGAACCACACCATCCAACAGATTACACAAAGTCTCTGCATTTTTTATTTCATTTGAGGCATCAACAGACTTTATGAATACCATTGCACCATTTGAAGCCACCAAGAAGTTGAGAAGAGTCCTATTCCGTCCATCTGTCCATCCATCAGATAAAATGCTGCATCCTTTTCTCTTCCAATACCTTTTCTGATCATCAACCACACCTTGTGTATTTTGCACAACTTTCTCTAGAAATGGCCCACTGAAGTCATGACCTGCTGGGGCCTTAAACCCCTTACCTGCAACTGTACATGCATTAACAAAACTTTCCCAATACACATTGTTTGCTGCATTGAAAGATAGATTATTGTAAAACCAAAAGTTTGAAGCTGCTATCCGTGCTTGTTCATGCTTCTCTCTATTCCATCCTGTACCTTCAAGTGAAGGTTGTGCACCTCCAACATTGCGTGGTACAAAAAAATTAGGGTCTGATCTAACAGGAGTACCACTAGCCTCACCCTCATTGTCACCAAAAGATGAAAGTGACTGACGACCCCGACTGTGACCAATGGGACCCGAAGTGGACAATGTGGGATTCATTGCAGCTGCCATGGCTTCTCTTGTTTTTTGCCTTTCTTCCTTATGCATATCATTCTCAGCAAGAATGGCCTTCATCTCTCTAATAATTTTAGGAGTTGATTTGGGGCATGCCTCCACACCATATCCAGGTATTTGTGCAAGGTGGTATTTTAATCTATTGATTCCACCAGTCATCCATTTTGTACATTCGGTGCAAGTGACCTCCCCCTTTTTGCTTCTTGCAATCCCATATTTCCATGCTTTATCTCTTTGTCTTCCTGACCTTGGGGTTGCCCTTGGAGTTGAACTTGCCATTGCTGATTTAACATGAAAAAAAAAAAATCAGTAGGGTTTTATGGAAAATCAACAAAAAAAATGACAATGAATCATTTGGAAAAAATAGCATTCAAAAAAAAAAAAAAAAAAGAGGAAATAACTTAGGAAAGAAAATAGAAAAAAATTTGGCAGCATATCCCCTTGTTTTTCAAGATTTTTTTCAGTTTCAAAATAATGAAATGATTCAAATGAAAAAAAAAAGAAAGAGAAAAAATCCTTACCTAGATCTCTCTTGCTGTTTTTTTTTTCTTCCCTCTACTCCTTCAAACCCTACAAACCTGCTAAAACCAAACAACACTGAAAATGAAGTGAAAAATGAAAAAAAAAAACACTTTTAACCCTTCATGGGCGTCTTTTTCTGGGCCCGCGAGTCCCTGCGAAAGACTCGCGAGTCCGAGCAAAAGACTTGCGCGAGTCTTTGCGAAAGACTCGCGAGTCTTTCGCAGGGACTCGCCGAGTCGACTCGTGGCGCCAAAGGACTCGCGAGTCCGTGGCGAGTCCGAGGCGAGTCGCCGAGTTTTAAAACTCATTGGAGTGGTTGAAAGACTTGAGGATTGAAGTAATGAAGCAAAGTCAGGTGAAATCATGTGCCTTGCTCCTCATTTTGAGCGAAAATCATCAAAAACCATGTCCATTGCATATAAATTGAAGCGAATGTCTTCAATAACTGTCCCTCACCTCCAAGGTTAAGCGAAATCTGTTTAAGGTCATGTAGCTTGCTTACAAATTAGAGCGAATTTTTCAACAAGGACATGTACCTTGCTTCCAAATTGGAGCGAACTTCTCCTAAGACCCCGTCCTTTGCCTCCCAATTGGAGCGAATTCCTTCCTTGAGCCTTCCTGAAAGTCAAAATTTGACATGCGGTTTAAAGACTTAGGATATGGTTCAATAAAGTGAAAGAAAGTTGGAGGATTGAGTTAAAATTTTCATTGAGACCATGTACCTTGCCTCTAACTTGGAGCGAAATTCCCTAAAGGTATGTACCTTGCCCGCCAAATTGAGCGAATTCACCTTTTGGCTCGGTCCTTTACTTCTTAATTGGAGCGAATTCGCTATGAGACTCCGTACCTTGCTAAGGACATGAGACCCTGTACCTTGCTAAGGACATGTACCTTACTCATTGATTGGATGTACCTCCCTCACAAATTAGGGCGAATTTCTCCTTGAAGTTATGTACCTTGGCCACCAAATGGAGCGAAGTTTACCCAAATTGTGTACCTTGTCCAAGGTCAAGAGCGAAATTGGTGAAATCATGTACCTTGCTCCAAGATTGGGCTCCCTATTTTGAGCGAATTCCTCAATTTCAATTCGCTCAAAATTCAAAGCATTTTGGTGCCAAAACAGATTCAAAATTCGATTTGCAAAAGGAGAAGTGGAAATTGTAACAAGTCGGCCCTATTTGAAAAGCAATTTCAATTTTAATTTAATTTAAGACAAGTCGGCCTTATGGGAAAAGACATGTCTTTTACCCTAAAGCACCTACAAAGGAAAGGTCAAATTGAATCATTTGATCATCAATTCAAACTGAATTTCTCTTTCCTACTGCGAATTTGAGCAGGTCAGCAGCAAGGCAGCGAATTTTATCAGCATATTGAGCGAATTTTGTCGATGCAAGAACAAAATCAGTCAGCTTTAAAGCGAATTTAGACATTGAAGGTGCAGGTCCAGTCATCAAGGGGAGCGAATTTCACCACTAAGTAGCCCAGATTCATCATATAAGCAGCAAATTCATCTTCTATACAACAAACTCCTTTCAACTACAACAAGCTCATTGAATGATATTAGCCTCCTCTTGATCAGATTTAGTGAAAAATCACTTAAAATCAGAGTAAGAGATCAAGTCAAAATGGGAGTATGAAAAGGTTATAAATTATGTGTGTTTGATGTTCAATTGTTTGTTTTGCAGGAGGTAAGGAAAAAGATCAAAAGGACCAGGTATCTCAAGGAGAAAATTTCAACACCAAGATCAAGATACAAGGAAGACGTCTTCAAGAAGCTTCATTAGCATCAAGAACACCTCAATTGCATGAAGAAGACTCAAAATGCTACTAGGTTGAAAGACTTCAAATGTTCAATAGTAGCAAGGGATAGAGCGGGATATCTTCAAGGTTCTCATTCTATCATATTGACATGGAGAGATCACAAGAGTGCAAAGGAGAGATCATACAATCACCATAAGGCAGGGTATACAAGCAAGGATGGAGGGATGCCTCGGCCATGACAAATACTTCCTATCACCACTATGCAAGTTCAAGAAGAAGCTCCATCAAACACAAGGGTATGTAGAAAGGAAGAATCTCAAGACTCCCATCACATCCTGACGACATGAGGAGATTAAAAGTTGCAAAGAAGAGATCATCCAATTACCTCAAGGAAAAGTTGCAAAGAAGAGATCATCCAATTACCTCAAGGCACTGGAGCATAAAGGAAGGATAACCTACATGATGGAAGAATGTTTTACAATCTTGAATTCCCTTCGGGAATCCAAGAATCGAAGTCAGTACAATGAAGAGCTACAACCAGTTGCATCATTCATCAAGTATGTCAAAAACAAAGGAGGATCAACCAAAGTCATCACAAGACCTACATCGAGCATGATTGAAGAAGAGGATAGTTTCAGAAGAGTTAATCAAAGTTTGCTTCTCATCATCATCATCACTTTAAGCAAATTGGATAATGTTGAGTATCAAGAGATATCTCTCAACATCCCTTCATGATGATGAATCAAATCAAGTCTACAAAGTGCAAGATTGAGGTGGCATCCTAGTCACTACTCTACTAGTCCGAGGGGTCCACATCAACGCGTCTTAAGTTCAATGAATCAAGCTCATATATGAAGGCACAAACTTCGATGTAACTACCCTCAATATCTATTGGTCCACATTTTCTAAATGTAATTTTCTCATTGGCTAAGAAGAGTTTGTTGTAACAAACCCGAATTAGGGTTTCATTGTAAAATCTTGGCCATTGATGGAGATTCAATCCTGGCCGTTCATTGTAAATGAGCTCTCTATATAAAGCTCAAGCTCTTCATTTGTAAAGGTTAATAGTGAATAGAGTGAATAGATAGGAGAATAGAAACAATAGAATAGCAATAAGAGTAGAGTAGGAGGAGAAGGCAAAAATTGTTGCCTAAGTTGTAAATGAACTCCATTTTCATTGAAGTTATGGTGAAGTGTGTTGTTTCTCTACAATGTGCATGGTTTCTTGTTGGATCTTCATGTTAGATGGTAAATAATTAGATTGAATGGAAGAATTTGTTGAATGCATTTGTGTGGAATCCGTTTTGTCCATATCACTAGCCTCTTGTTGATTGTAAGTGTGCCTTGCGTGGTCAATTGGACTAATATGAGCTTAACCTCAAATTGTTATGTGTCCATTGTTTATGCATTAATTTGAATGGTGATCAATGTTTGATGATAATAATTTGAATATCTTCTGAAATGTCCTTAGAAGATTGCACTGAACTTGTGTCAAATTGTTCAGTTTGATGGTGAGACCTCGCCCAGTAGGATTCCGTCTAATCATTCATCCATCTTCTTACATTTAGGCCTTAGAATAGACTTTCTCAACCCTTAATCTTTTGCCCTTTTTTTCCACTTCGATCTAGTTTAGGACAAAAGAGCATCACAAGATTGCAACATTAGATGATCTAAGTTCCAGTGATTCAAGCATTCAATTCAACGTAAGTCCCCTTGTGATTCCAGCATAATCACATCAACCAACTGTGCTTATCCACGTGTCATGATCCGACATACCAGAACCTTGGAGTTGTCTCAAGTGATCCTTGAGGCATTCTTCAACATTTGAGAAGCTTTGTTCAAGAGAGGATAAGATACTTTTGGGTATTTTATTTTGTGTTCGCACGTGCATAAAAAACACATCAACAGTGCCTAGTCATCATCAATCCAATCATGTCATTTTAAGTCAAAGCGTCCAAATTCAATGTACTTGACTCATCCAACGAGGAGGATAACTACCATATGTGGAGGCACAAAGTTCAATGTACCTAACCTTATCACTCATAGGTCGACATTCAAAGAAGAACATGTGTCCTATTTATTGTAATTATCTCATTGGTCTAGAAGTAGTTTGTTGTAACAAACCCTAATTAGGGGTTTATTGTAAAATCTTGGCCATTGATTTGAGAATCAATCTAAGCCTTCAAAATGTAATGAGCTCTCTATATAAGGCTTAGTCTCCTCATTTGTAAGTGTTATTAGCAGTAAGATAGCAAGTAGAGTAGAGGAGGAGGAGAAGGCATAAATTGTTGCCAAGGCATGTAAATAAACATGTTTTTCTTTGAATTTATGGTGAATAGTGGTGTTTCTTCTACATATTGCATGGTTTCTTGTTATATCCTCAAGTTAGATAAAGTTCATCGATTATGATGATATTTGATGAATCCTTCAATTCATACCATTTAGTAATTTACACATTGTTGACTGCAAGTTGTTTTGCATGGTTAGCCTAAACCTAATTATTATTGTGGCTAAGTTCGATTTTGAATACTTCATTTGGATTGCACTAGTATTGAGTATTTGAATGGATTGTTTACAATATGAAGATCTTTCACCATCTTAGGAGATCACACTCTTTCTATGGCGTTGTGAGCTATCTCTGGTTAAGTAGAAAGTAGTTTCATGAAGGATTTGTCTATCAAAGCATCATTCATTATTGTCATCGTCATTGTCCTTAGGAATTAGGAGTTAACACAGATTCTCTAAACCCTTTCCCCATTTGTCATTTCTTCCATTTGAGTTTGAATTAGTTTAGGAGAAGAAGCATCACATGATTGATACATCCGATGTTGATGTTCTAGTTGTAGTTTATAACATAAGCCCCCTTGGATTACTAGCAATCACATCAAACCATTGAGTCTATCCACACGTCAAGACCTAACATCGAGAACCTTGGAGTCATCCCAATTGATCACCTAGTTCAGCACCTGGAAAGATTTTATTCAAGAGAGGATAGAGTACTCAATACTTTATTCTGTGTTGTAAGGTGTCACAAAACACATATCAATACACCCCTTGTCCTCGTTAGGTGCTGCCACCTCGAGACCTCTACTCCAGTTTTTGAAAGTTAAAATTAAAAATTGTTTCTAACAGTGCCAGATATAAAAGCAGAGTGCAACTCCCCACCTCCCATAACAAACTAGTATTTTTTTCTATTTTTATAAATTTTTTTGTGGTCTTTGGTTTCCCAATTAAATCCTATGTAATTGAATTTCATTTATACTTTTAGTTTTCCAAGTCAATTCTAATTGTGAGCAATGCTACTATGATCAAAATATACTCATTTTTTCTAATATTGTTTTTTATCTATGTTTTCCTGAGTTTTTGGGACGGGGGACATGTTTCCATGTTCCCGATTTTGTCAAGCCATTTTTGGGGATGGCTAGGGGACAGCTATATGAAATATAGGAAATTTTTTACATATATGGGGAAATTTTAAATGTTCATTTGAAAACATGGATAAAGCATGCATATGTACATTATATTTATATGTAAACATGGATAAAGCAAGCATATATACATTATATTCATATGTAAACATGGATAAAGCAAGCATATATACATTATAGAACCTTAACATACAACATTTGTGTTCAAAATTCATTGTCAATACTCAATATGCATTCAGAAATCAGAATTTGTAATGACCACCCCTAGTTTGTAACCAATTTTTTAATCTTTCCTATGAGGAATTTTGTCAAACAGTTGGCACCCAAGCTCTGATACCACTGTAATGTGCAATCTAGTTTGATACAATTTTTTTTCTGATTTTTCGAGTAATGTTTTGATATACTGTTTGCTAGTCCATTCAACCATAATAATTATGCAAATATATAAATAACTTGCAACTCTCTGAATACATTAAACTTCATGAACCTCAGAAGAAACACACTAAATAATTTTGACAAACCCCAAAAAAGCAGCTTTCTTCACCAATTGGACAACATTTATATTAGAAAGAGATTACATAACCATTTCTTACACAATGAAGTGCAGATCTGATTTTAATAATTTCATTATTTTAAATAAGAAGTGCAGATTTGACTTAAATAATGAAGAGTTGATGCAAGAGCATCCCCAGTCGATGAGCAATCTTGCATCAACCAAAAATATTTCCTTTCAGTTTTGTTATTGTTTAGTTCCTTGTGCAATTTTTTGTATTCTTACCGGTATGTACCGGTAGTTGCTTGTTCTTCGTGGCAGATCTTGTTTGCAGTTTCCTAGCGGTTTCATATGGTTGATTCTAGATTTCTAGTTCATTTGGGTTCATCTTCGGTTAGTTATCGCTTCCGGTTGGCTGCTTTTGGGTTCCCGAGACAATTCTTGTGCTTACCAGTTGGTTTTCCTTCATTATTGGTGTGATTCTTCGCGTGTGGATCCATCTTGGGTCTTGTCCAATGTTCTTTGGCGTGTGGCCGACCTTCCTGCTGAACCGCATCACTTGGTTGTTATTTTTCGGAAAGAGTTCTTAAATCTTAGGGCTGACCTAATTACACGTTTCATTTTCCTGCATTGGCGAATGTAATCTTTTGAGGCTGACCTGGATATGTTCCGGTGGGTATAAATATGATGTTATGTAATCATTTGTAGGGGCGGAGGAAGTAGAACTGAGAATAAGGATTGAGATTCGCATGTTGTGATCCGGTTGATTCTTAGGGTCCTGGTTGGATTGTATCTGGCTTGAAGCCTGCATGTAACCGGTTGACTACCGGATGTTCTTTGATGATAATATGAAGATTGTCGGATGATTGCCGAAAGTTCTAAGGCTGTAATCTGATCTGTTTATGTGAATTTCTTATGTTTCCTTATTGCTTTCATTGTGTCTCTTTTGCTGCATAAGCCGGTTGACTCTTTTGAGGGTTCTTACCGGTTATGGTTGCATCAATTGGTATCAGAGCTGGTTATGGACTGCCTGGTGGAAGAATCGTTTGCGAACATTGAGGCATTCCTTGAGGTGGACAAATCGCCGATTGGAGGCAGGGTCCGTGTGTGTTCAATAGATCACCGAGGGGAGGCAATTAAAACCGGTAGTCAGATCACCGAGTTGAGGCAGTTCGCCAGAGTGGAAGGAGAGATGCCGTCGAGGAGAACAAACCTCCGGAGGGTAGAACAGATGATGGAAGACTTCAAGAATGAAGCGAGGAATGAAATCCGGAATGCTTTGGCTGGTTTGCGAAGAAAGCTTGACTCTGAGGATGAGTATGAGGAAGCCGGTGAAGAGCTTGAGGAAGCTGAAGGACCGAAAGATGAGAGAGATGAAAGATTCCTAAGAGCAGTGGCGCAAGCAAGTAAAGTGCATAAAGTTGAGGTTTCTAAGTTTTCTGGAACGTCGAACCCGGAGGATCTGATCAATTAGATCAGAGAATTAGAGGACTACTTTGAGTTTGAGGATGTCAAGGACCCGTAGAGAGTCCGGTTGGCACAGACCAAGTTGAAAGGGCATGCTGCCTTGTGGTGGAAAGAGTTGCAGAAAGACAGAGTGGAGAATGGTGAATTGAAGATCACCCGGTGGAGACAGATGGTTGCAAGGTTGGAGGCCAAGTTCATACCGGGAGACTATGAACTGGAGTTGTTCAAGAAATTGCAAAACTGGAAACAGAGAAACATGATTGTGATGGAATATATTGAGGAATTCTACAAGGTGTTAATCAAATCTGGACATAAAGAGATTGACAGAGAAAAGGTGGCAAGGTACATCAATGGACTTGCTTTTAACATGCAAGATGAGATGAGTATGTTGAAGGTTTCAACAGTTGAAGAAGCTTACCAATATGCTGTGAAGGCTGAGGAGAAGGTGAGAAGAAGACAACCGAATAAGGGAAAGGAGAAATTCAAGATGAATGATAGTATGAAGAAACCGGTTGAAGAAGAGGAGTCAAAACCTAAGTGGAGTAAAGAACTGGAACAAAAGACACCAAGGAAGGGTAGCAACAGTATCGATAGATAATTTCTTGGCAAATGTTTCAAGTGTGGAGAAACCAGACATAGACCCTATGAATGTAAGCAAGGAATGGCAAGAAGTTGTGTGGCAAGTGAAGAATCGGATTGTACCGGATCTGACTGTGCACCAGAGCAAGGAGATTCCCTTATGTTAAGAAGAAAGGATACTGGATCTACTCAGAGGAATAGTCTTTTCCGGATGGTATGCAAATCAGGTGTTCAGTGTTGCAAGGTCATTGTAGATAGTGGAAGTACTGATAATCTAGTATTTGAGGAGATGGTTGAGAAGCTTGGATTGAAGAGGCTTGAGCATCCTTGTTCTTATGAGGTAAGTTGGTTACAAGATGATCAGAAGATGGAGATAAAGGAGCAGTGTTTGGTGAGTTTCAATATTGGGCCTTTCAGAGATGAAGTTTTATGTGATGTTGTGTCAATGAGTGTTTGTCATGTCTTGTTGGGGAAACCTTGGCAGTATGATAGAGGAGCTATTTATGACTGTAGAAGAAACCTGGTTACTATTGAAAAGGATGGGCAAAAGTTCACATTGATTTCTTTGACGGAGAAAGAGGAGGTGAAGAGATTAAGTCCTGAGAGAAGTTGCACTACTGAGAAACCGATGATAGGGGTTATACCGGAAGGATTGATGGAACCGGTTGTAGAGGTTATACTGGAGGTTTTGAAGAAAGATCTGAGAGAATCAGTTGCAGAGATTATACCGGAGGGTGACATGAGCTTACAAAAGGATCTGACTGACGAGTCTGATGGACAGATGGGACCGGTTGACAGAGAGCTGATGGTGACAAACCGGATGAAGTCTTGTGGCAGAACCAAATCAGAGTTGTAGAAACAGAGACAATGGGCTGATCAGAAGCAAAGAAAGAGAAACAAAGAGGGTCAGAGGTTAGAGAAGCTGGTTGAGGCATCGAAGGAGCTAAAACAGAGGTTGGCAGATAAAGAAGATGTTTGGATCAGAAATGAGCATGGGATCTTCATTCCAAATCCTTTTAGATGTTCATGAGTTGCCTCTCATGGAACATCTTTTTCAACCTGGGTTGTCTGATGCAGGAGCATCCCCGACCTATGAGCAATCTTGCATCAACCAAAAATATTTCCTTTCAGCTTTGTTATTGTTTAGTTCCTTGTGCAGTTTTTTGTATTCTTACCGGTATGTACTAGTAGTTGCTTGTTCTTCGTGGCAGATCTTGTTTGCAGTTTCCTGGCGGTTTCATATGGCTGATTCTAGATTTCTAGTTCATTTGGGTTCTTCTCCGGTCAGTTATTGCTTCCAGTTGGCTGCTTTTGGGTTCTCGGGACAGTTCTTGTGCTTACCGGTTGGTTTTCCTTCATTACTGGCGCGATTCTTGGCGTGTGGATCCATCTTGGGTCTTGTTCGATGTTCTTTGGCATGTGGCCAACCTTCTTGCTGAACCGCATCAATTGGTTGTTATTTTCCAGAAAGATTTCTTAAATCTTAGGGCTGACCTAATTACACATTTCTTTTTCCTGCACTAGTGAATGTAATCTTTTGAGGCCGACCTAGATATGTTTCGGTGGGTATAAATATGATGTTATGTAATCATTTGTAGGGGCGGAGGAAGTAGAACTGAGAATAAGGATTGAGATTCGCATGTTGTGATCCGGTTGATTTTTAGGGTCCTGGTTGGATTGTATCTGGGTTGAAGCCTGCATGTAACCGGTTGACTACCGGATGGCTCTTTGATGATAATATGAAGATTGTCGGATGATTGCCGAAAGTTCTAAGGCTGTAATCTGATTTGTTTATGTGAATTTGTTATGTTTCCTTACTGCTTTCGTTGTGTCTCTCTTGCTGCATAAGCTGGTTGACTCTTTTGAGGGTTCTTACCGGTTATGGTTGCATCAATTGGTATCAGAGCTGGTTATGCACCGGCTGGTGGAAGAATCATTTGCGAACATCGAGGCATTCCTTGAGGTGGACAGATCGCTGATTGGAGGCAGGCTGCGTGTGTGTTCAATAGATCGCCGAGGGGAGGCAATTAAAACTGGTAGTCAGATCGCCAAGTTGAGGCAGTTCGCCGGAGTAGAAGGAGAGATGCTGCTAAGGAGAACAAACCCCCAAAGGGTAGAACAGATGATGGAAGACTTCAAGAATGAAGGGAGGAATGAAATCAAGAATGCTTTGGTTGGTTTGCGAAGAAACCCTGACTTTGAGGATGAGTATGAGGAAGCCGGTGAAGAGCTTGAGGAAGCCGAAGGACGGGAAGATGAGAGAGAGGAAAGCTTCCTAAGAGAAGTGGCACAAGCAAGTAAAGTGCATAAAGTTGAGGTTTCTAAGTTTTCCGGAATGCTGAACTCGAAGGATCTGATCAATTGGATCCGAGAGTTGGAGGACTACTTTGAGTTAGAGGATGTGAAGGACCCGTAGAGAGTCCAGTTGGCACAGACCAAGTTGAAAGGGCATGCTGCCTTGTGGTGGAAAGAGTTGCAGAAAGACAGAGTGGAGAATGGTGAATTGAAGATCACCTGGTGGAGACAGATGGTAGCAAGGTTGAAGGCCAAGTTCATATCGAGAGACTATGAACTGGAGTTGTTCAAGAAATTGCAGAACCTGAAACAGAGAAACATGACTGTAAAGGAATATAAACATGACTGTGAAGGAATATACTGAGGAATTCTACAAGGTGGTAATCAGATCTGGACATAGAGAGATGGACAGAGAAAAGGTGGCAAGGTACATCAATGGACTTGCTTTTAACATTCAAGATGAGATGAGTATGTTGAAGGTTTCAATAGTTGAAGAAGCTTACCAGTATGCTTTGAAGGCTGAGGAGAAGGTGAGAAGAAGACCGAATAAGGGAAAGGAGAAATTCAAGATGAATGATAGTATGAAGAAACCGGTTGAAGAAGAGGAGTCAAAACCTAAGTGGAGTAAAGAACCAGAACAAAAGACACCAAGGAAGGGTAGCAACAGTACTGATAGAGAATTTCTTGGCAAATGTTTCAAGTGTGGAGAAACTGGACATAGATCCTATGAATGTAAGCAAGGAATGGCAAGAAGTTGTGTGGCAAGTGAAGAACCGAATGGTACCGGATCTGACTGTGCACCAGAGCAAGGAGATTCCCTTATGTTAAGAAGAAAGGATACTGGATCTACTCAGAGGAATAGTCTTTTTCGGATGGTATGCAAATCAAGTGGTAAATGTTGCAAGGTCATTGTAGATAGTGGAAGTATTGATAATTTAGTATTTGAGGAGATGGTTGAGAAGCTTGGATTGAAGAGGCTTGAGCATCCTTGTCCTTATGAGGTAAGTTGGTTACAAGATGATCAGAAGATGGAGATAAAGGAGCAGTGTTTGGTGAGTTTCAATATTGGGCCTTTCAGAGATGAAGTTTTATGTGATGTTGTGTGAATGAGTGTTTGTCTTGTCTTGTTGAGGAAACCTTGGCAGTATGATAGAGGAGCTATTTATGACTGTAGAAGAAACCTGGTTACTATTGAAAAGGATGGGCAAAAGTTCACATTGATTTGTTTGACGGAGAAAGAGAAGGAGGTGAAGAGACTAAGTCCTGAGAGAAGTTGCACTACTGAGAAACCGATGATAGGGGTTATACCGGAAGGATTGATGGAACCGGTTGCAGAGGTTATACCAGAGGTTTTGAAGAAAGATTTGATAGTACCAGTTGCAGAGATTATACCGGAGGATGACATGAGCTTACAAAAGGATCTGACTGACGAGTTTGATGGACAGATGGAACCGGTCGACAAAGAGCTGATGGTGACAAACCGGATGAAGTCTTGTGGCAGAACCAAATCAGAGGTGCAGAAACAGAGACAATGTGCTGATCAAAAGCAAAGAAAGAGAAACAAAGAGGGTCAGAGGTTAGAGAAGCTGGTTGAGGCACTGAAGGAGCTAAAACAGAGGTTGGCAGATAAAGAAGATGTTTGGATCAGAAATGAGCATGGGATCTTCATTCCAAATCCTTTTAGATGTTCATGAGTTGCCTCTCATGGAACATCTTTTTCAACCTGGGTTGTCTGATGCAGGAGCATCCCCAGCCTATGAGCAATCTTGCATCAACCAAAAATATTTCCTTTCAGCTTTGTTATTGTTTAGTTCCTCGTGCAGTTTTTTGTATTCTTATTGGTATGTATCAGTAGTTGCTTGTTCTTCATAGAAGATCTTGTTTGCAGTTTCCTAGCAGTTTCACATGGTTGATTCCAGATTTCTAGTTCATTTGGGTTCTTCTCCGGTCAGTTATTGCTTCCGGTTGGTGCTTCTGGGTTCGTGGGACAATTCTTGTGCTTACCGATCGGTTTTCCTTCATTATTGGCGCCATTCTTGGCTTGTGGATCCATCTTGGGTCTTGTCCAATGTTCTTTGGCGTGTGGCCGACCTTCCTGCTGAACCGCATCACTTGGTTGTTATTTTCTGGAAAGATTTCTTAAATCTTAGGGCCGACCTAATTACACGTTTCATTTTCTTGCATTGGTGAATGTAATCTTTTGAGGCCGACCCGGATATGTTCTGGTGGTTATAAATACGATGTTATGTAATCATTTGTAGGGGCGGAGGATGTAGAACTGAGAATAAGGATTGAGATTCGCATGTTGTGATCTGGTTGATTCTTAGAGTCTCAGTTGGATTGTATCTGGCTTGAAGCCTGCATGTAACCAGTTAACTACCAGATGTTCTTTGATGATAATATGAAGATTGCCGGAAGTTCTAAGGCTGTAATCTGATTTGTTTATGTGAATTTGTTATGTTTCCTTATTGCTTTCGTTGTGTCTCTCTTTCTACATAAGCCAATTAACTCTTTTGAGGGTTCTTACCGGTTATGGCTGCATCAAGAGTTGCACTCTTTCAAATGGTGCTAATGGTGAAAGGGCGTGTCTCTTTTCAAAGGGCATACATGATGAAGAGGTGTGACCTCTCCCTCACATTGAGAGATATACAGGAAAGGAATCAAAAGCATCCAATGACATCACCATCAATTAGATCAGATTAGAACTGTTATTAAGTTACAGGTAGAAACATCCTTGTTCTTGGTGGTATGCATGGGGATGTGCTTAATATATAAAGCTTGATAATGTTCTTATGCAAAATTTAGTAGTAATATTAATATAGACTACAATATGTATGACAATCATGTTTAATTTCATATACATTCATAATACATTAGAAGTTAGTGTACTCATAGCCCAATTACTTAATCATTTCTATTGCTTCCCTCCTCCCTGTTGTTAGGGAGAGGCGAAGTCAATACATCCCAAATTAGGTGAGCCCCAAGGGTGGTATGGATAGATGTTCTTGAAGGATGGGCCCAATTATGGAGATGGTGTCATCGTGCCCTAGACAAGTAAATCCCCATCCAGGGTTGAGGATTAGAAAGGAAGAATTGGGGCTTGAATATAGCCACTATCACTTGTACTATGAATAAATATGGTTTTCTAGTTTAATAAATTAATTTAAGGCATATATCTCAAAAAGCAAACAAAAAGTTCAAAAGAATTAATTGACATGTTAGAAATTTTAAAAGTTGGAACATTGGACAATAAAATTTAAATATTAAAATCAGAAATTTAATATGAAAATCAATGATCTAATATTTAATTTTTTAATAAAATCAGCAATTTAATAATAAAATCAGCAATATCTTTTGTTATCACAATGGACCACCAATCGTTATCAAGGATTTTCTGTTTGATAGATTTTCCTTGAGTAGAGTTTGAATTAGGCCATCTAGTCCACTTTAAGTTCACCATCATCAATTGTAGAGGCTCATGCACCTCAAGCATCCTCTCTAACAAGATGAAGTAAGTGGCTTACCTTATCTCAATAGGTTTGAGGAACTTGTTGACGTGTTTTTTATGACTACGTCTAACATAGAATAAAGTTACCAATGGTCACTTCATTCTCTCTTGATCAAAGTACGATTGCATGCTAAGATTGCAAGAAGTTCAAACAATCGACTCCAAGGTTCGTTTATGCTACGGATGTGACTCAGTTGGCTGATGTGATTGCTGGTAATCCAAGGGGCCTTACGTATTAACTATTCTTTCACTTCTTTGTTGTGGCTGGAACTCCATCATCGGATATGGCAATTCTGCGATGCTGTTGCTTCGAACGGACTAAAATGAATTGAAAATAAAGGGGAAAAGGGTTTAGAAGGATCTAAATCCATTCCTAAGGGCAGTGATATTAATAGTTAATGCTTTGGTGGACAAATTCCAAATAAACCAAACTCTACTTCACCAAGATTAACTACAACTTCGCAAGAACCAGTGCAATCTTCTAAGGATGTTGAAGGATTCTCAAATCAAGAAAGTGCATTTGAATACCCAAAACGACGCAATCCAAACGACTGTCCACAATCGAACTTAGCACAAGTTTAATGGCTCAGGCTAACTTTACACTGCAACTTACAATCAACAAGATGCAAAAAGTATGAACCATGGAAATTCATCAGACAACATTACATTCTCCATTGAAAACAAAACACTTTATCTAACAACTGAGAAAATAAAATTCTACTCTAAGTGAGGAAGGTGAAACCATGCAAGTCTTGAAAAAATAACTTAAGTGGACACCATCAGAGAACAATGTTTCATTTTTATTATCTCAAAACTTATCGCAACAATTTCATACAAGGCTCCCTCCCATTACAAATGAGGGGGGTCACCCCTTTATATAGGCTTCAAGCCCTGGCTACATGCAAAACCCTAATTAGGGTTTCTCCCTAAAAGATTTCCCACACATGATGCAACAAGGTGGGAATCAACAATTAATAACCCATCATGCCCTTATACAATTAATTCAAAAGTACCCAAAATAGCATCCATTGCGCAGATTAACCATTACATTCAAAAAGTGCCCACTATGCAATGAATGTACCCCTCATGCAAAAATCGCCCATGATGCCTTGAATGCACCATCATCTCCTGAACGTGACGACTGCATGCAGAATGAATTTGCCATAATGCCATAAATGTGACAACTGCATGCAAAGAGATGCTTCATTAATTCAGCGTGTGTTGACTCGGTTGCCACTTGGTGAGAAAACCTTTGGAGGGAGAAAACTTCAGGAGAGAGAATCTTTGACTTTGGAAGCATTTTTTTTTAAGTTTCTCAACTTTCCTTGCCCTGGAGAAGATTTTTAATGATTTTCCACCATCTCCTATTTTTTAGGAACTTTCCAAAAATAGGGACCCGGGTCCAGGAGAGAGAGAATTCCCTCATGAGTCCAAATCTGCGAAAATTTTCGAATTTTGACAAGATTTGGTGTCTAAAAATAGGATTTTTCAAAATTATTCTCGAGGGGATTTCTTGCATTTCCATTCCTCCTTGACCCTCGAAATTCTCCTTTGCCTTGGAAGTTTCCATCCCGGACTCTCAAACTTAAGCATGGAACGTGGAATTCAGCTTGGTGAAGGAATTTCGTTATTTCCATGCCTTAGAAAATTTTCAACTTCCTAACTGGGCCTGGAATCTTGACTTTGATAGAGGAAATTCATCCTTCCCATGTCCTTGATACCTTGACTTAGGCACCTTCCTTTAGATTTGAGCAATGATTCTGCACTAGTAAGGAATTTTGATCATTTTTTGCACATTTCCATGCCCTAGTTACCTTGGCTTCTTCTATCTCTTCCTTGGCGTTGACTCAACTCGTCAACGAATTTTCCAACTCGTGCATTTGTGCGAAGGCATATAGGATTTTCCACCTTCTCCAAGCCTACCCTCCTTTGGCGCCCTAATGAATCCTTGGGCGCACTTTGGCATGTATCACAAAATCTTCCACTTTCCATGCTCTCCATGGAATGTCCCCTTGAGCACCCTTGGTAAAGCATGGGTGCCATTCTTCATTGAAGAAGGAATTTCATGAATTTTAACATTTTCCTTCATCCCCTCCATTTGGCGCCCTACTATTCCCTAGGGCGTTATTTCCCTTTGGTCAAGGAATTCAATGAATTCCAAATTTTCCCTGCTGACTCCATTTTGGCGCCCTCCACAGTGCTAGGGTGGAATTTCACACTGAAGGAGGAATTCATACTTTGCTTGAATTATCCACCATCCCTTGAATTTGGCGCCTTGTGACCTTCTTGGGCAGATTTTTGACCTTGTCATGGAATTCTCCATTTGTCCTTCCTTCCATGCTTTCTCCTATTTAGCGCCCTCTTGAGGATTAGGGCGGAATTTGACTGAGGTGAAGGAATTCACAGTTTTTCAAATTTTCCATGTTGACTTCATTCTGGCGCCCTTTGACCTTCTTGGGCGGATTCTGGCCATGAAGGAGGAATTCATCATTTTTCCTTCCTTCCTTCTCCACCTGAGTTTGGCGCCTTGGATTCTCTATGGGCGTGATTTGGCATGGGTGAAGGAATTTCACTTGTCCTGGATTCCTCATGGACTTAGATGAATTTTTTGGCTTTCCCTTTCAGGAATGGGCTTTCAACACAACCATTTTTTGACTCTCTCTGTCTGCTTTCTAACTTTCCGGAATTAGAAGTAGTCGTGAATGCTTGGCCTTCATCACTTCGCCTGAATGGTCCTGCCAAAAATGAACTTTCCAAAAAATAGAAACTTTCAAAACGTCAACGTTAGACCCCAAAAAGGACACATGAATGAGTTACTATAAATAGAAAATTACTAAAAATAGTAAATTTTGATTTTTGGCCAAATGAAGACATTCTGGGACACAGTAAAATCCCTAAAAAATAGGAACTTTCTAAAAATAGGAAGTTGCTCTGTTTTCGCCCAAATTTTACTGGGAGGCTCCTCGAAGGGTCTTGATTCTAGTTCCATGTTCATTTTTTCCAAAACCCTAACAGAAAGCCCTAAAATCTAGGACGAAAGGTAGAAACCCTAAAATTGACGAAACAGGCCCTAGACCTCACCAAAATCACTCAAACAAAAAACAGACTTAATCAATTTGATCCCCGAACACTCGCAAAGCAGAGAGGATTGACGAGACTACCGCGAAAAGACCCCAAAAAACAAAGCCAAAAGACTGGAAGAGCCTAAAAAGTAAGGGGGTCTCCATTTGCAATGGGGCGATGTGTGAAAACGTCACAACAAAACTCCTTGAAAATGTCTTGAAGAGACCAAGTAAGGTGTGGTGGTTGGAAATGAACTTTTGAACGTCTCTTGCTTTTGCCACCACTTGCTTCACCCAATCTATTTTCCCTATGTCTTTCAATGCATTGTTCAATTCATGAACACAACATGGGGTCCAAAAGATGTGCTTGTATGCACACTCCACCTTCAAACCAACTAATTTGCACACATGTGCTGAATTGGTGATCGTTTGTACAACATTTGAGGGTTCAACATCCTCTATGGCATCTCTTAAAATGGTAAACTAGGAGTCTGCACCCTTACGCTCCCCTGGACAATCCACGACTTTGAGAAAATAAGACCCAACAGGGCATGTGACTATGATATTGATGAGTGGCTGATGTCTAATATCAATCCACCCATCCATCACAATAGAGCAACTTGTCTTCATCCAAGTTTGCCTCATATCTTCCATTAACACATTAACCTTGGAATAATATTTTCTAGGAGGGTAGTGTGTAGCTTATGATCTCCAGGGGTATGAATGAGGAACCAATAGAGGCTACATCTCTTATCATTTGTTTGAAGTAAGAGGAACAAGCCACATGAAATGGGATGGCATAAGCAAAAAATAATTGGCAATATAGGACTCTGTAGCACCTCGTGCTTGCACATTAAACATAGCTTCAATTGACCCTAGCTTCTCACCACCACTCATCTTCCTCTTTCCTCTTGTGCCAACTTGACTACTACCAGTCGTGGATGACATAGGCATAGATGATTGTGCACTTGCAAAAGAAGGTGTAGACATTGTCACACCTTGAGCCCCCATTTTTGCCACCATGTGCAATCAATGACGCTCTATCTTCTCATTTTCTTTTAGTGTTGGACAAACTTTAACTCCATGGCCTGTAACACCCAAAAAATGAGATCGTACCCTTGTGTAGATGCCTCTAAAATCTGTTTTGCAGATATGACAATTCCGCACCCTACCCCCTTGAATATTTTGGCTTTTTATCCACAGGTGTAACATATTGGAGATGAGGTTTTTCTTGTTTAAAGGGCCCTTTTCATATTTTTCCATGGTTTTTGAAGGGCACTTAAATAGGTTTGGTTGTTTTCCACTACCACCCTCAACACTTGTACTTGCATTTCCACCAACTACTTCATTCTCACTAGTACTATCAATCTCACTGCTGCTCATGCTTTTTTGAGATTGAATGCAACTTTAATTGAAAGAATGCAAAAAAAATAAAAAATCAGACATTTCATGTTGCAAGCTTTGAAAAAAATAGGATAAAACTTACCTCTTTGAAGAATTTGTAGCACCGCTGTCCTAGATTGAAACTCTTTTCCAGCTGGCTCTTTCTATTTTTGCTCAAAAGAGAACTTCTCCCTTCAAACCCTGCTGCTGCCCCTCTTTTTAATTCACACACAAATGTTGAAATGAGAGAAAATGGGACACATATTCCCCTTTAGGGTGAGCTGGGAGGTAGGGGCCATTGAAACATTAAAAAAATGTTTTTTTCAAAGTTGAAAGTGTCTTTGTTTTAAAAACGCCATAGATTGACGCTGGGGATGTATGGCTGTCCCTGTTACAAGTGTGGTTGCCGTTGCACCAAAAGATCGACTTGTTAATGCCCAATACAACCACTAGACTTATAGAATCCACAGGAGGGGGTTAAGCCATGTCACAAACCTGAGGGCTGCGCTACACAACACAAGGAGACCTGTTGACATGTTTTTTATGACTACGTCGAACACAGAATAAAGTTGCCTAACGGTCACTTCACTCTCTCTTGATCAAAGTACGATTGCATGCTAAGATTGCAAGAAGTTCAAACAATCGACTCCAAGGTTCCTTTATGCTATGGATGTGACTCAGTTGGCTGATATTATTGCTGGTAATCCAAGGGGGCCTTACGTATGTCGAAGAAATTTTTGCAAGCTCAAGAATTTATTGACGCGGATGATTTGCAATAAAGCTATTTTGAAATATGCAGAAAGTAAATAGGAATAGGGCAGAGGGAAACTAAACTAAAGGTAATCTAATCCTAGGAACAAGGAGACGGGATAAACTTGTGCAAAATCCAACCGCGCTTCGCTTTGCCAGCAATGCACAACTACACGAAGGTGGTGCAATCTTCAGGGGGAGTGCTAAAGATTTTCAAATCGTCAAAAGAAACCATCAGATAGAACAATCTCTTCTAACAATTGAAGTTGAACATACACATATAATGAGGCTCAGACTAACTTTGCATGGTATGCAACAATCAGCTGCACACCAAAAGTATGAGCACGAATTTGGCAACAAGCGATCCTATCAAATCCAGTTCGTCTAATAGCATGAAAACAAATCTAATCTATGAAGAGAACGAGACCATGCGAGTTCCAAAGCAACACAAGAACACACCAACAATTGAACAATGTATTAAGTGTTTGCTTCAAAAACTCCTAGCAACAACCTCTGACGATAGTCTCTCCCCTTTTACAAATGAGGGGGTCACCTCCTTATATAGGCCTCAAAGCCCAGATTACATGCAAAACCCTAATTAGGGTTTGCCCTAAAGATTCCCCACTCAAGGTGCAACAAGGTGGGAATCTGCATTAAATAACCCATTATGCCCACTTACAATAAATTTAAAAAGGGCCTAAAATAGCGCCCATGATGATGATCATGCCCGGAATATAACTGACGTCGTCATAAATACCCATCACTCTCCAAGCGACGGCGACATGCAAAAAGAATCCGTCATAAAACCATTATGAGGGGACGACATGCAAGAAGATTCCCTTATCCTGGGGTGGCATGCGTTGACCAGTCCCGCGCTTAGTCAATGTTTCCTTCAGCTGTAAATATGCCATTATTGTTCAGTCAAAAGACTTTCGTCCAAAAACGGACGACCATTATCTCTCTCATTAATGGCGTATGCAATGAATCTACCGACGATGGCCTCCAATTCTCCGATGGAGACACTTGGCACATTCTCGATGTTGAATTCCATCAAGGCAATCTCCTCTTCACTTCTGGAAAAGAAACTTTCCCAATCCGCCATGGCTTCCTGTGTTTTCTTCATCATACCGGAGAATGAAGAAAAATTTGCAAAATGTTCCTTGGGAAACGAACTGACGAAGAAGAAATCATGCAACTGGGATTTCAAAGAATTCACTGTTATTCCCTCGTCGCTGAGTTTCCTTGAAAATAAAGCTTCCATGGCACTGAGGATTTCTTCTTGTATCCCTCTGATAGATTCCTTCAAGGTGACGGAATCAATGCTGAATTTATCAACGGTGTTCTTCCCTGAACAGATGGCGTAGAACCATAAGGGAAAGTCATAGGCTTCATTCTCCTGGATTACTTTCCCGCCTACCAGTGTTTGCCTTGGGGTCCTCATCAGAGCCGTGAGTCGGGAAATGGTTAAGTCTTGGTAGACATCAACATCTTCCCATAGTCCTTCTGCCGTTTCCAACCTACTTAGGAGGGCCACGAATCTCGAATGGAGCTGAGCTAGATCTTCTACAAATTTCCCTGCCTCAGCATAAACATCTTCTACCCATTCTCGGGAATTCTATGCCATTGCCTTTGTAAGTTCTGCATCATCAATTACTTCCTTGGGAAGGAAGAGAGGAGGAGTGGATGAAGGACCTGCGTCCCTGAGGGGTTTCTTGAAACTCCTGACAGACTTGCATAGAAGTCCATTTTCCTCCTTCAACCGCTTACATTTTGCTTTTGACTTCAGCAATTTCTCCTTCATGGCAAAGGAAGAATCGTCGAAATCTCCCATTACTTGACCGGTGGAAGCATGGCCAAGATCCACCTGTCTGATGACGTAATCTTCTTGCCTAATCTCACTCCTATCCTTATCCACCGCAGGTTCAACAATGTGCAAGGTCCGGGCTCCGGATTCTTCTCTGACTACTTTGGAAAACTTTCGGGGGGCTTTTCTTTCCGGTGGCTGATCCATCCTCTTCAATAATTCCTCTAATTCCTGAGCAGGATTGGGCTCCCCTCCTGCTTCATTTCCCAATCTGCCTACCAAAAAATCTGGCGCGGGGATGGAATGGCTGTAGTCCTCTACATGCTCTCGTTCTTGAGATACCTCTTCCATTTCGCCAAGGATAGTCTCTATGAAATTATCCTGGCGAACCTCTTCCAAATGCGGGGAAATTCCTTGTCTCTGACTTCTTGGCTGATGACGGCCCTGTGAAGCATTGATGCTAAGTATATCAGGTGCTAGAACGTTCCTTGGAAGTGGGCCTGCGGGATGTGGGAACATTTCTACTTCTTGCATGCTTGCAGAGTTGACTGGTGAATGTTACCTTCCTGTCCTTGTTCTCTTTTGTGGAGGCTCCTCCTGCTGGGCTTCCTGCTGAATCTCGTGCGGGACTTCCTGTTGGGTATCTTTTGTCTTTGTTACCCTTGGCCTCTTTGGGGCACTTTTTCCTTTGTCTGTCTGGGCCTCTCTTCCTGCCTGACTTTGTGAAGAGTCTTCAGTTGCCTCACTGTGAGAATCCAGATTTCCCATCAGCTGGTATGTCAGAGAGACATGGTTTTCAACCAACTTTCTTGTCTGCTTGTCAATCCAGTGCTTAGTGAATTTTAGCACTGGCCTAACCAAAATGTTCAAATCATCTACCTTAGGCTCCGACCAATCTGGCAATAGGATAGGTTGATCCTTTATCCTCTCGAATTCGGGTTGCATCAAATTTGAGTCTTCCTTCACTTGGTCTGGCACCTGATGGATCTCACTTATTCTGATGGTGTCGAGGGGCAGTCTGGAGTGCATTCTTCTCCGGACCTCAAAGTCATCCTCGACACCGGCCCAGTAATCCTCCAAGTGAAATCTATGTATGAATTTGACACCGGCAACCTTTCTGATCTGGCTGTAAGGATCATATTGGGCCCTGGAAGTGTAAAATGGTAGGCGGTAGAATGCCAACTCGCTTGCTGCACTTTCAGCGGCCTCCAATCTTGGGCATATCTCCATGAAATCCCCCAAGACAACTGGAAATTCAATAGATTGCTTCTTCTTCTTCTTCTGCAGCTGATCGTAGGCAGTCAATTGCCTCATGAGCTCGAGCAATATAAGATTATCTGACGGATATCTAGGCAATTTGTAAGACTGGAAGGAGAAACCTTGCGTCCTGATGTAGGTGAACTTGGGGAACTGCAGGAATGCGGCGCCATACTTCTGGACCAAAGCACTTGCTTGCGGAGACAACCTCATGTGCAACTTATTTTGCATAAGTCGTGTCAGGTACATGGTGAAGGTGTCATTCGCCAACTTGTAAGAATTCACGTTGTGGAGATGTAGTTGAGGATAACATTCATGCACCTTTAGCTGAGCTGGCCCGCAGCCCATGATTCCTCTTGCTGGCAGCCCATCGAATCCACCCCTTCGTGCTAGCATATAGAATAGGTAGGAACTCATGAAAAAGGACTGAGACCTTTTCTCCTGCAGGTTCTTCAATTGTTCGTGCAAGTAGTGGCTGATCAATCTAGCCCAGTCGATCAGTATATTAGAATTCATGATCTCGCCAATGTAGAAGAACATCCAAGGCTCGAAGTTCACCGTGTGTGAGCATCCCATTACTCTACTCAACATCTTTATCATGTCCACATATTCTTGTTTGAACTCGAAGATTGTGAGAGTTTTGGGCATCTTGGAAATGTGTACTCTAGGCTTCGGCAACCATTGCTTGTTGATCAAATCAGCACATTTGGCGGGGCCTGCTTTATAGACTGCTTGAGCTCCGCTGCTGGTCCTGTACGTCATGGAGTAATGTGAAGGGATTCCGAAGGCTTCGCCAATTGCTTCTGGAGTCAATGTTGCCAGTAACTTGCCGTCTGGCGTTGAGATTGTCTTCCGCTCCAGATTGTAATGTGCTGCACATTCCAAGACTAGATCTGGGCATTGAATGGCGGGAGGAAAGCCAACTGCTGCAACTATTCCACTTCTCACAATTTTGATAGCTGTCGGAGATGGATTGTGTCCTGCAGTTCCGAACATTCTTATCTTGAATGCAACCCAGTTGAACGTGCTGAAGTTGGTATCACTGATCTCTTCCCATCTTGAATTCAACCGAGAATGGGGAAGGAAACCCTTCATCTCTGCTTTGATCATTGCCTGCCTGGAGATGGTAGCTGTCCTGCTAGGTTCCACCATCTTGGGAATACTTCGAAATGATGAAATAGAGACTAAGTATAAAAACTTTTCACTTTACTCTTTCTTTCCTGAATCTTGCACGTGAAAAATGAAATGTTTTTCCCAACTTATATAGAATTCCCAAGAGGCATCAAATTGGTAATTGTATTTATGGCGCGTCATACTTTCCTTAATTACTATGTCATGCAAGGCAATTTCCCATGCGTGTGAGTTCAAATTTAGAACTTTCCTTAAATGCTCCAAGTCATACGTCATACTTGGAAGATTCCTCCTGCCAACTCGTTGATTTCACACTTTCCAATTTTGGAGGGAGATTGCAGGATCTTTCTCGGGATTTGCTCAATTCCATTCCAACTTGTCATCTCGTGCTGTCGAAGGAACTTTTCCGGCTTTTCTCCATATCCCTATTTTTTAGGGATCTTCCTAAATTTTAGGGGTCAGGTTCATTGGATGGGGAATTTCGTCCTGATTCGGAATCTATAAAAATTTCTATATTTGGTCGGGATCTGATGTCTAAAAATAGCATATTTGAAAATTCGCCCGAGGGGAATTTCTGCTTTTTATTCCTCCTTGATTCTTGGATTTTGTGCCTTAGGCGAAATTTCAATTTTTCTACTTGGGTGAAATTTTGCCATGCCAAGGATTCATGAATTTTCCACTTGTGAATGCCTTCATGGATTCAACGCCCCAGACTAGACCTGGGTGCATTTTGGCTCTGTCCATGGAGAGGTGGAATATTGCACTTGTGAATTCATCCTTGGTTTCAGCGCCCCAGACCTGACCTGGGCGCATTTTGCACATGTCCATGGAGAGGTGGAAAATTCCACTTGTGAATGTCTTCTTGATTTCAGCGCCCCAGACCTGACCTGGGCGCATTTTGCACATGTCCATGGAGAGGTGGAAAATTCCACTTGTGAATGTCTTCTTGATTTCAGCGCCCCAGACCTGACCTGGGCGCATTTTGCACATGTCCATGGAGAGGGGGAAAATTCCACTTGTGAATGTCTTCTTGATTTCAGCGCCCCATGCCTGACCTGGGCGCATTTTGCACGTGTCCATGGAGAGGTGGAAAATTCCACTTGTGAATGTCTTCTTGATTTCAGCACCCCAGACCTGACCTGGGCGCATTTTGCACATGTCCATGGAGAGGCGGAATATCCTGCTTGTGAATGACTTCCAGACTTAGAATATTTTGACCTTCCACTTCAGGGATGATTCTTCAGATTTAGCCATTTTAGACCCCTGCCTGTCTGCTTTCAACTTTCCAGATTTAGAAGTGATTGTGCATGCTGACTCTCCGTTGTCTGCTAGCCTGATCCTGCCACAAATAGACTTTCCCGAAATAGAAACTTTCCAAAATCAGAGTTAGAGCCCAAGACAGGGCGCAGGATGCTTACTAAAAATAGAAATTTACTAAAAATAGAAATTACTAAAAATAGTAAGTTTGATTTTTGGCAAAATGGCGACATTCTGGGACTCGAAAAAATCTCTAAAAAATAGGGACTTTCTAAAAATAGGAAGTTACTCTGTTTGGGCTCAAATTTTGTTGGGAGGTCCCCTGAAGGGTCCCGACTCCAGTCGTATGCTTAGTTTTTCCGAAACCCTAACAGGAACCCCTAAAATCTAGGACAGAAGGCAAAACCCTAGAAAAAGGACAAAACAGGCCCTAGACCTCA
The DNA here is from genome assembly GCF_030272615.1 of Cryptomeria japonica. Taxonomy (NCBI): domain Eukaryota; kingdom Viridiplantae; phylum Streptophyta; class Pinopsida; order Cupressales; family Cupressaceae; genus Cryptomeria; species Cryptomeria japonica. The sequence continues at coordinate 483,290,938 of NC_081415.1, read as the reverse complement.
CATAACTTGCTTGACAGAGAAGCAGATTAACCCCAATTGATTCCCAAACACCTGTAACGCAGAGAGATTGAAGAGATTGCCACTAACACACACAAAAACGAAAGCCAAACGACCAAAAGGGCCTAAAAGAAAAGGGGGGTCCCTATTTGGGATGGGGTGATGTGTGATTAGGTCACAACAAGACCAGGGGCGCACACCTTGCAACAATCCCCCTAGCGCAAGCGAGGGGTTTGAACTTGTGACCAAGCTTTGATACCACTTGTTACAAGTGCGGTTGCCGTTTCACCAAAAGATCGACCTGTTAATGCCCGTTACAACCACTAGACTTATAGAATTCACAGGAGGCGGTTAAGCCATGTTGCAAACCCGAGTGTTGCGCTGCACAGCACAAGGAGACCAAGGGCGCACACCTTGCAACAGTCCCTGGGATGGTCGGATGTCCTCAGAGTTAGTCCGTGGTGTCCCCCATTTTTGGGGAAATTTCCCTTGTTTTTCTACAAATTGGGGACAGCTTGGAGACATCCCCTAGGCGATCCTGCGTCCCCAGGATAGGGTCGGGTTTTTTAGGCCCAGGGACATGTACCCAAGTAATGTAGTTATTTATGTATCTCATGCATTATTCAAGATTATTTTGTAGATTTCTCTAATTTTTTACCTTTGAGTTTTGCCAAGACCAAGTTTTTAACCTATAAACCTAATAGCCAACAACATTTTGAGTTGAGAACATAGGACTCATAAATTTATTTATTTTGTTTAGTGTCTTTATTATTTCCCAAATTCCTACTCATAGTAAACATGGATTGGTTTTTTGTCAAATTTTCTCTTTGGCCTATAAGCCATGTTAGAAGACTTCAAAGTTAATTAGTGTTATCTGCGGAGAGGGCTCTTATCATGTGTTGTTGGTAGCTGGCTCATATTGTCTTTGCACCCATGCCCAATTGGGTAAGGAAATCTCTCTTTCCTGGGTGTGGGTGTGCATATGTTAAGACTATTGGGATGAATGATTCCTCTTGTGACTAGGTGTAATCCCCAGCTCATGGTACAGCTAGCTTGTAGCAAGCCATGAGTAGTCTCTGTTGGAGAATTTCTGCATAGCTGAGTATTGGATTGATTGCCCCATTAAGTATGGGTTAGGATTTAAGCCTTGAACCTCATCAGATAAAAATCAAAACATAATTAAGAGTGCAACTACAGTGACGGCATGATGGGAGTTTATGTTCCTTGTTTTTATTATATTTTTGCTGCAAAGCTTTCATGTTCATTATCTTTTATCAAACTTTTGGTGTAGTCCAGTGGCCAATATAATACTAGGAACCATGTTAAGTAGCTCTATATTGGCAGGTTCTTTTCCAAGTTCTCTGTGTGCCTTGCATAAGATTTCAACTCTGCACCGTTTGACAGAAGAAAACTCTCCACCAGTTACGATAAAAAATGACCTCAGACTCTATTCTTTTATCACTCTAAATCACACCCCTTTGTACAGCTAGCCTGGGTCAGATTTCATCCCGCAGGGATCCTGTGGCAATGTTAACCGAGTTCAAACCCTGCTGAACATGTGATCTATGTTAATGTGGCTGGAAACTGTGATAATGTTGGTAACAGGAGGACAAGGTTGGCTGCAAGTCCACACAATTTTTCACAGAAAGAAATCCCTCAGATTCAGATTTTAAAATAAATACTAAATAATATATTGTATTCTTGATGTCACATTCTCTATGAATTAAAAAATGGCGGCAGTGAGTATTTCCATGTACCAATACAAAAATGCATAGGGGTAGCCTTGGTCAGAAGTGTTATATCAGCCTACACATTTTGAACTAGATCTATCTATAGACTATATGTTAATTGGTCGACTGTTTCACCATTCAGTTCAACATAGGTATGCATCACTGTACATTTCAAGGCATGGTTAATTCATTTAAGGTCATCATCTCGTTTAGGAGTAGATGATTGGAGTACTGCAGATAAAAGACCCGAGTTTAAAGCAATGGACTGGTATATGTGGACACCTGTCTCACAGTGGCATTCCCTAGAACTTTTATGTTTACATCTTCAACGAATGAATTTTGTAATTGCTAATTCTAGTTACATTTGCCAATCATTGATTACAAGTCTAATCTCTGTGGAGATACTGCACACACGATACAAATCCAAACATCCCAAGAAAATTATCATAGCACACACAATACTAATCCAAACATCCAAAGCAAATTATCATCTTATACAAAAAAACCAGGGCTACAATCATGTAGGGTGCTTGGCTGACCATTTCTTTGCTAATTTTTGTTTATCCTTCTTGAAGCTTCTTGTCTGTAGCAGTCCGCATTCTGCATGCATCTCTTCTCAGATGGGCTTCATTTCTTGAGTATCATAGGGCTGTTTCAAATCAATTTTATTTTGTATATCTACATTGTTTCAACATGAAGATTGCAGATTTTATGAGGGAGGTTTCAGAAGCAGAAGCTAAGATGCAGAAAGCTGAGCTGGCTCTTGTTACAACTAGAGCTGGAAGCAGTACACGGGACCTTTCAAATAAGTGGGGAGAATCAGAAATTGATGAAGATGCAGAGCGCATGGAGTCTATAAAGGCATTGACTGTATCTGCACTGGTTGGCACATTTGCTAGCATTCCAATTGCTTTATTCCAAGCAGAGAGTATTGGAGGACTTTTCATTAGAGAGGCAATAGTCTTCATTAGCTGTGCTTTGTTTGGGGTGACTTATCGCTACACTGTAAGAAGAAATCTAGAAAACATTCAGTTGAAAACGGGAACTGTAGTAGCATTTGGCCTTGTAAGAGGTAATAAATTACAATGCATTGATGTGATAAAAAAACTTTTAGATTTTTTCATATTCATTTCATAGCAAGCTTCAAGGTTTGTTGTGAATGTAACCTAAAATATTCTTTATCCAAATACAGGCCTTAGTCGATTTGAGGCTGAGCTCCCTGTGGATTTTGATGTGAATGCTATACTTTTACATGCTCCAGATGCAGCATTCATGGTTGGTGAGGGCATACTTGTTTTTATTGCTGCAGCTATTGCCTTGGACTATTTTATGAAGATAGACTTGTTGAGTCCTTTCCCTTCAAAGAAGAATATACTTTCTTGAGAATGAAATAGGTGGTTGTCAAGAATTTTTAAAAGTCTATATCATGTTGTTCTCTTTTGATCATTGATTTCAGCAATAAGATATTTGGAAAGTTGTATATCATAAACGCTATTGATATTCTGAAAAGAAGAATGTAAATTTTGTAATTCAAAATAATTGTGCCAACATATCATTCTTGATACTGAAGAAATATGGTTGGAACTGGAAACAATGTTTTTTTTTTTAACTTTTTTATCACATCCTTCTCTAGTAGATTAAAAACTAATACATCATTAAACCAAAGTGTACTTCAAGGTATGTTTAAATTCTTTTTAAATATATGCCTTTCTTCAAACTTTCCCAGAAATTACATGATAAACTGTATCAGTCACTTTGACAGGTAACTAAAATGAAATTTGCCAAAAATGAGGGTTGCAGATTAATTGGTGATTTCAAGGTCATGCTAAAATTTCTGAAAATTAATTTTGGAAAAATATGCTAAAAGCAACAATATTTTTATAGAAAACCCTGAAGGGGTTTTATTTGAAAAAATAAAATTAAAGTATAAATCATTTTCTCAATTCCTAAATTCTTCCTGATTCTTTATAATTTTTCATAATTTTCTTTTTTTTGACTCAGTATGATTATATTCAGATGATGACTTCTGCTGCCAAGAGGCATAATTACACCCCACATCAAATTGGACTTTTGGTCTGTATTGGTGGGTGGATGGATGGATGTTACATTGAAGTTCTACATTTTTACAGATATGTAGCTCCTAAAAATATTTTCAAAAGGATTGCTTTTCAATGAAATAGCTTATTCAAGCCTAAACATTCATCCAATATGTGCCAAGCGGTGCATCCAAAAGTCTTGAAGTGGCGACCCATCACAATATAAGTCCAAAAGCATAGGGATTGACACTTTGAATCCTTTGGATACCTCTCAACACATATCAGATCCATGTTAAGATGGGTCTGTGATGGTGTCAACACTGGTTGGAACTTGGAACCGACTGAATCATAGGTTTCATTAACTCAATTTGTTCGATTTCATTAAGGGTATTAGTGTTTTCTAAAGGTCTTGGACATTAAATTGCTAGATTAGTACGGGAAAAAATGTCCTTCAAAAGTCTTTCTCCGGCTGCATCTGGAAATGAGCAATCATGTTTGATAATTGATAGTTTTAAGAGCTTTAATACATAATGTCTATTCTTCTGCAATATACAAATGTATTAGGTGACGAATTGAACAGCATAGATGTCATGTCCCCTCTCTAGCGCCGTTGTAGCTCAGTAAACAACTAGCTAAGTGTAAGTTTTCCTCCAACACTTATTCGATTTTAGTGAATAAAGAGGAGGTTGTTTTCAATAGGGTGGCGGGGTCCATGTTCACTTAAGTGACTCCTGATTTTCAGTCATGAGGATGGGGCCATTGCAATTCATTATCCAAACATTTTCTTTAGATTCCTTATCCTTTATGGAGGGGGCGCTAAATACATAATTGATGAATATTTTTAAGGGAAAAGTATTATCACTGGAATTAATTAAGAAAGCCACTTGATTTATAGGAATTAGGGTGGGCGTGGATTTTAGGTCTGATTGTTTTCTTAAGGTTGGAGAAGAGTTAAGGCGGGGATATTATTGATGATTCTGATTTTTATTATTTCTCTTTGCTTGCCTTGGGACGAAAACCCCATGATGACCAGCGTGGACAGCTACCCAAGGTCTGCATGTTAGTGTAACTGCGTGGGATCAACATCCAACATCTGTTGAGGATCACAGTAGTTTAATCAACCATGAAGTTCATGATTTAGGAAGTCCACAACTCATTCTAGACTTCTAGAAGTCACCGAGTTCTCAAAGTTTCATGAAGATTTCAGGGATACAAACAGCTATCCCTAGACACTAAGTTTTGTGAGTGCTTTGGAGATTATGTAATAAGGTAGAACATGTCTTCAGACAGTAAATTTCTTAATGGTTCTGTTTATTTCATTTCTAGTTTATTTCCAGAAATCTGAAAATCAATAAAAATGTATTTGCTGCATCTAGCGTAGAGTTTTTGTTTGTTTTTGCTTGTCAAAGGATATTCAATGGTATTAAAGCTAGTGATCTTGTCAGCCTGTTAGGGTTTTAGCAACGCATGTCAGATTTTGCAGTTGCATGTGTGTTGGATGTTATTGCATGGCAATTTGGTGAATACCCAGATGATTGCATGTCAGTTTAGGAGCAATTTATGAAGAGGTTTACCATTGCATGTTATTTCCAAGCAGTCCTAGCTAGTGGATTTGCATTGCATGTCAATTTGGTGGATACCCAGATGGTTGCATGTTGTTGCATGTCAAAATTTATGGTTGCATGTTGTTTCTAATAAGCTACATGTCAGAATCTATGGTTGCATGTTACCAGTAATATGTTGCATGTTAGTTTGACTTGGTTCTATGCACTCCAGAGGAGTTAGAACTCACAGGTACAATACAAGGAGTAGGTCTGGGCAGCGAGAAGAAGCGAAAATTGACCCATTTGAATCAGAAATACGTGACAAAAGGGAAGCAAGCCCACTTAGAGATTTAAACAATCAGTTGGACAATTTTTTGACAATGTTTGCTCACCAACAACAACAAACAATGCAGCAGTTTCAAGACAGAATGATTGTAGCCATGGGACAACTGAGAACTGGTCGTTCTCGATCAAGGAGGTCTAGTAGCCATCATAGCCGTGATAGTAGACATCACAACCATGATAGTAGACATCATAACCCTGAAACTGGTCCTCATAACTGTGAAGGTAGTCGACATAGCCGTGGCGAGACAGGACCTAGAAACCAAGACGAAACGACTTCCAATGTCGTAAGGATAACAGACACAAGGTATGATCGACCATTGCATCCCAATTTCTTACCTCGATAAAATGGAATGGAGCCCATCCTGGAAGAAGAAGTAGACACTCAAATCATAGATGATATCTTGACGACACGAAATGAATATATGCAGTTGCTAGCTGATGTAAGGCAGCTAATGAACTTAAATCAGTTCATGAACCAGCGTAGGGACAAGGCTAGGAATTGTTTGGAAAGACTAGATAGGAGGCCTAGAGGACCAGTGAGGCAAACCTTCCAACCGGTGGAATACAAAGATGCCCTGAATAAGATAAATATACCAACCTTTGATGGAAATAGAGAATTATCAGCAAGATCATGGGTTCACAAGTTGGATACCTTCTTGACACTCAAACCTATGGAAGCAGAAAAAACAATCTAGGTTGCTACCATGCACTTGGAAGGGGTAGCATATGACTGGTGGCATCACAGACTCATTTCCCAGGATCATGCCATGATTCAATCATATGAAGAATTTGTTAATAGGTTGATCACCCGTTTTGACAGGAAGGATATAGAGGTATATTATAGGGAGTTAGCCCAATTGAAGCAAACCGAACAACTTGAAACATATATCAATGAATTCCAGAAGATTGCAGTAATGGTTCCAGATATGCCTCAGAAGAGGGTCACAATGCTCTTTGTGGAAGGTCTCAGTGACAAACTAAAAGGTCTAGTGAAAGCTCATAGACCTAGTTCGCTTGATGATGCTATTGATTTGGTAATGGATTTGGAGACTACAACTCCATATTAGCCTCCAAAGAAAGAGTTTAGCTCTTGGAAAAATGATAAAAAGGGCTCAAGTCAGTAGAAAAACACAAGTTTTAATCAGCCCAGAAGCATACCTTCAAAGGTTGACCAAGAGTCATGAAATGAACTATGGAGGAAGAAACTATGTTTCTCTTGTAAAGAGCCTTGGGAACCAGGACACCGCTGCCTTGGAAAAGGTAAATTTTATTTGATTGAAGTGCATTCAGAGGAGGAAAGTCAGGATGAAGTAGAGGACAGTTATGAGGTAAATAACACACAAGGAGATCAACCATAACAGATTGAGTTGGAAGACACTACTGTTAGAGAAAACCCACACATAACTACTCTTTCAGGCATTCCGAGAGGTAGACCTTTCCGACTGAAAGGAGTCCTTAAGGGGCAATGAATGGTATGTTTAGTGGACAACGGTGCCACTCATAACTTTATTGACGAGGGCTTAGTCAGTAGACAAGGACTACAAGCAGAAGAATTTCTGGGATTTAATGTGATTGTGGCAAATGGTTTTCCCTTGAGTTGTACCCGTGTCATACCACAGTTGAAAATTCAGATGGGAGACTATACCTTAATAGGAGACTTCTATGTTCTTGGTCTCAGTAATGTGGATGCTATTTTGGGTCTACAGTGGCTTGAATCATTAGAGAGGTATGTTTAAGACTTCAAACAGATGCAGTTAGAGTTTATGGTGGAAGGTAAGAAAACCATACTGAAGGCTATGGTAGATGGAGGACCAAGAGTGGTCTCAACAAAACGAATGGAAGCCCTCTTCCTCCATGATGGCATTGAGTGGGCAGCTCACTGCTTTGTTTCTAACAATGCTGCCACAAATAAGGAACCCTCTTACCATGTTGATATACAATCTATGTTAGATAAACATGGTGCGGTGTTTGGAGATATTCCTCTAGGACGTCCTCCTGATAGGGGATTTGAGCATGTGATTGAGTTGGAAGAAGGTTCAAAACCAGTTATAACCATTCCTTACAGGTATCCTCGTCACTTCAAAGAAGAGATCGAAAAGACAATTAAGAAGTTGCTAAAGATGGGACACATACGCCCAAGTTCTAGCTCTTTTGCATCTTCAGTAGTGCTGGTCAAGAAAAAAGATGACACATTACGTATGTGTATTGATTATAGGGCACTGAACAAAAGAACTATTAAGAATAGATATCCTATACCCAGGATAGATGAGCTTTTGGATGAGCTGCATGGTTCAGTTTTCTTTTCCAAAATTGACCTACAGTCAGGTTATCATCAGATAAGTGTGAGGGAAGAAGACATTCAGAAAACAACATTCGGCTGTCATTTTGGACACTTTGAATTCCTTGTCATGCCCTTTGGTCTCACAAATGCACCAGCAACTTTTCAATCTTGTATGAATCACGTTTTCCGTGAGCAGTTGAGGAAGTTCGTATTAGTATTTTTTGATGATATACTAATATATAGTAAAACTTGGGAAGAACATTTGTAGCATTTAGATACTGTTCTAAGTATCATGGAACAACAATCATTGTTCACTAAAACTTCCAAGTGTGAGTTTGGAATGTCAGAGATTCTTTATTTAGGACATGTGATTGGTGTTGAAGGGGTAAAAGTTCATCAGGAGAAGATACAAGCAATCGTAGATTGGCCACCTCCTAAGATCATTTCTGATTTGAGAGGCTCCTTGGGCTTATGTTGCTACTATAGAAGATTTGTACGAGGCTTTTCCCAGTTAGCTTCTCCCTTGACTGATCTTACAAAGATTTTCAGTGGTCTACAAAGGCTTAGGTTATCTTTGAGAAGCTCAAGGACATCATGAGCACATGTTCTGTACTAGCACTCCCTGACTTCACGAAGCCTTTCATTGTGGAATGTGATGCTTCAAGACAGGGAATTGGAGCAGTGCTGATGCAGGAAAGACATCCTATTGTGTTTGAGAGCGGAAAGCTCAGAGATCTAGAGAAATTGTACTCCACTTATGACAAAGAGATGTTGGCTATCATGCATGCATTGGCCAAGTTTCGACAATATTTGGTGGGTGCAAAATTCACTGTTAGGACTGATCATAATAGTCTAAAGTATTTTTTAGAGAAAAAGGATCTCAATGAACGTCAACAGAAGTGGGTAAGTAAGATTCAAGCATATGATTTTGAGGTGGAATATATCGAAGGAAAGAAAAATGTGGTTGCTGATGCACTTTCTAAAAGACCCACTCTATGTTCACTTTCAAAAATTTCTGCTGATTGGAAATCGTAGCTACTGTCCGAATACACTAAAGACTCCTTTGCTTGTGATATAGTGGATGGAAAGGTACATGATGATAGGTATGTCGTTGTGGGGGAAGTAATATATTACAAAAACAGGATCTACCTTGTACTGGGGTCTAGATTAAAGCAGAGAGTTATGAAAGCGTTACACGACTCACCTTTGGTTGGACATCAGGGGTTTTTCAAAACTTATAGGCAGGTAAGAGAGAGATTCTCTTGGAAATGACTTAAAGATGATGTGCTATAACATGTCCGTGAATGTTTGACATGCAAGCAGAATAAGGCAGAGCACACTTTTTCGGCAGGTCTTTTACAACCATTACCCATTCCAAAACATAAGTGGGAGGGGATATCTATGGATTTCATCACAGGAGTTCCATGAGTACAGGGAAAGGATTGCATTTATGTAGTGGTGGATCGACTGACAAAAATATTCCCATTTCTTCGCCATTGCTATAGATTACTCAGCTTCTCAGGTTGCTGATTTATTTTTTCGGGAAGTATTTAGAATGCATGGTCTCCCTAAAACCATTGTCAGCGATAGGGATAGCAGATTTATCAACATTTTTTGGCAGAAGTTATTCCGCTTGGCAGGGACAAAATTGACACCCAGTACCAGTTATCACCCTCAAACGGATGGGCAGACCGAAATTGTAAACAAATGGGTTGAAGGCTATCTTAGAAACTAAATTTCAGGACATCAACGTGCTTGGGTCAAATGGTTGCATTTAGGTGAGTATTGTTACAATACTACCTACCACATGACTATTGGGATGTCTTCGTTTAAAGCGTTGTATGGGTATGAAGCTCTATCATTTATAGATTTGGTTTTTGATGATAGCAAAGTACCCCGAGCAAAAGAAACCATACAAGGTTACCAAGACATTCTCAAAGCATTGAAGGACAATATCTCACAGGCTCAGAACCAACAGAAAATGTATGTAGATAGACATAGAGGCGAGAGGACCTTTCAGGTAGGAGACTTGGTTTTCCTACGCTTGCAGCCCTATAGGCAGTCTTGTTTGAAAAGCAGTGGAGCGGAAAAGTTGAAACCACTGTTTTATGGGCCATACAAGGTACTGAGGAAAATTGGATGCATATGAACTTGAACTTCCAACAGGCAGTAGGATCCATAATATTTTCCATGTGTCTTGCTTAAAGAAAGAATTGGGGCAGCAGATAGTTACCTCTCCTGAATTGCCACCATTGGACGAAGAGGGGAAGTTAACTCTTGAACTCGAGGGTATTGCAGATTGGAGGGAAAAGAAGTTAAGGAACAAGACTATTCGTGAATATCTAATTAAGTGGAAAGGGTTACCATTGGATGATGCTTCTTGGGAAGGTGAGGAGATACTACAACATCCAAACCTATGATTGCTTGTGGACTAGCAATCTTGGGAAGGGAGGACTGTCATGTCCCCTCTCTAGCGCCGTTGTAGCTCAGTAAACAACTCGCTAAGTGTAAGTTTTCCTCCAACACTTAGTCGATTTTAGTGAATAAAGAGGAGGTTGTTTTCAATAAGGTGGCAGGGTCCATGTTCACTTAAGTGACTCTTGATTTTCAGTCATGAGGATGGGGCCATTGCAATTCATTATCCAAACATTTTCTTTAGATTCCTTATCCTTTATGGAGGGGGTGCTAAATACATAATTGATGAATACTTTAAAGGGGAAAGTATTATCACTGGAATTAATTAAGAAAGCCTCCTGATTTATAGGAATTAGGGTGGGTGTGGATTTTAGGTTTGATTGTCTTCTTAATGTTGGAGAAGAGTTAAGGCGGGGATATTATTGATGATTTTGATTTTTATTATTTCTCTGTGCTTGCCCTGGGACGAAAACCCCATGATAACCAACATGGACGACCACCCAAGGTTTGCATGTTAGTGTAATTGCGTGGGATCAACATCCAGCATCCGTTGAGGATCACAGTAGTTTAATCAGCCATGAAGTTCAGGATTTAGGAAGTCCACAACTCATTCCAGACTTCTAGAAGTCACCGAGTTCTCAAAGTTTCATGAAGATTTCAGGGATACAAACAACTATCCCCGGACACTAAGTTTTGTGAGTGCTTTGGAGAATATGTAATAAGGTAGAACATGTCTTCCGACAGTAAATTTATTAATGGTTCTGTTTGTTTCATTTCTAGTTTATTTCCAGAAATATGAAAATCAATAAAAATGTATTTGCTGCATCTAGCATAGAGTTTTTGTTTGTTTTTGCTTGTCAAAGGATATTTCAATAGATTTTCTGATCAACATATTTAATGACTATCATCTTATTGAAAAAGGTCTTGGCAAACGAATTTATAAATTTCAAGTCATAATGATTGAAGTGCTTGTAATTGTTAGCTGTGTTACTTGAATTCATCGAATGGTAGGCAAGGAAAACAAACATTTAATGTTTAATAGGACCCAAACTTTACAATGACACAGATGTCACTGAATTTTGCATGACTGGTAGAGATTGACAGGATAGAAGATTTCTGATTAGGGCGCCTACATAAGAAATCGACAATTACAGTGGTAAGCTAGCTACGCATGGTTATACAATTGTTTTTAGTCTTAGGTAGTTTAAATTCAATTTGCTACTTTGTTACAAGTCCTATGCCATTTTGTTTTTAAGGCTTTTTCTATCCAAGAAAAGTATTTATTTGAAAATAAATTGGTTGCTCAGGCAAACTTGAAGTCCTAAGCATTGTTTTTGATATCAATGAAATTACAAAACATGCTAAAATATCAGTATATTTCTTGGATCGCCTGTTTTAAAGTTTTATATCCTCATGAATTTCAGATGGTTTTGCAATGTGGAATGCATGCCAATCAGGTCATTCATCATGCACACTTATTCTGTTTTCTAGTTTTAATATTCAAAAAATGAACTAGGCTATATGACATAGATTTCTTAAGATCAAGAATCTTCTTTGGCACATGAATAAACCCTTTAGTTATGTCTTGATGAGGTGTTTGATCGTCTTTCAAACACTCAGCAAGTTGTTTGTGATGGGCTACTTTTCTTGAATGACCGCCATGAAGTTGTTTCAAGTGTGGCTAATGATAAAGCATTGAGTTGTGAGTTCTACAAAATACTTTGGGATACTCTTGGCCACGATCTAGTCCAAACTTATCTAGAATCTATTCATCCAAAATCCTCAAGCAACCATTTTCATAAAGGAAACACAAATTCATTAATCAAGTGGGCAATCCTTAAATAGATATGGTTTTTCTAACTTGGGGATGTTATCAGAGAGGTATAAGGGTTCTACCATACAAGTTTCAAATTATTTGGTGTACTGCCTTGCAATATCCTAAGTGTTGAAGTGTCACAGTCAGTCTAGGATGCTTTGTTCTCATCAGTTCAATGGGTTTCTCTACTTGCCCTAGCACAAAATGATTAGATACTTCAAGAAATGGTTGTAGGGATGTTTTGGACAGTCAACATTGCTCATATCTTAGTTTGTATGATGTTTTTGGTCTCTCCCTGGTGGCACAAAGGTGTACAATTGGCAATTTTGGTGGTGGTGTTGTTGATTGGGTTGACAATCTTGTTTCCTTCATTTGTAGTTCGATCCTGACCTACAAATCATTTGTAGGATGTGTTGTGATGTTTTTGGGCCCAGTTATGCTTTGGGTTGATCCACAACTCATTTCATTTCATGGAGCATGTGTTTGAAGTTGACCCATGTAGTATTACACATTTCATCTAAAGGTCATCTTGGAGCCAACATAATTGGTGTTTTGAGATGTTGTGGAGGATATAAATAGAAGAAAAAATCTTTTGTGATGGGTATCAATTTAGCAAGATGGAGTAAGTGTGCGTAAAGGGGACCGTTACATCCACTTATGTCATCCACGTATGTCAGATGCAACTTTTATGGTAGTTCATGTTCATGTTTTTAATTGCACTTTTTCATGTATCTTGTTATCAGATTGTGAATCTCCTTAGTAGGTCTGCGCATCTTTGTATCCTGCTCAACAAGTCCATCATGGAGCAGTGAGCTTCCTTAGGTAGTGAGCCTTAAAACAAAATTGTAAACCTTGTTCATTTGTATTGTGAGATAGCTCTCATTGTGGTTTTTACTTCATTCAATTTTCCATGTAAAAATCTTGGTGTCCTTGTGTTGATTTTTGTGGTGCATGTTCTACTTTCAGTTCTTCTTTCTGCAAATCTGATTTAATGTTTATTCTAAGAATGGAACGATTAAGTTTAGGTAAATGTTGATTCACCCCCCCCTTCCCCTCTCATCATTTAGGTGTGTTCAACATTCATGAAATAAAATGTCAAGTAGATTAGTATAGTGCCATACCAAAAGGGGTAATTGGCTTGATTCATCTAGGCGACATTCTCTAAGAGCTCCTCTCTAAAGTTTTTCCATTCCGCCATCATTTGGTAGGTGGTGTGTATAGCCATTGTTGTTGGAAATCCCTTCTAGTTTGTAAAATATACCTTGTAGGTGGTGACTTTAGTGGTGTATAGAACCCCTTTATTTGTGATATTGCCAATTGTTAGATTGTGGCCATCAAATTTAGCCCTTGTGAGCTTCTCTACTTCTATATTTTTCATGCCCTTCTTCGATGGTAGGGCACCTTCTCCGAGCAATATAATCACAACTTGAATAATAGCTTTGGTGATTTGGTAGAGTTGGTCGAGATAAAGGAATTATGTAGCGTTCTTAGCACTAGTTGGACCCACTCCTCTTGTGTGAAATCCAAAAAGTCTTTGAAGGCATCCAACCTTTCCTCTGCTATCTAGGCATACTCTACCTTATACTCATTTTTATTCATTTTCAACAATTCTTGGCATAGTTCCTCGAAGGTTGTATGGTCTACTTCCTCTAAGGGTAAGAAAATGTATTTCCTCACATCTTCATTTTAAATAACATCGGTAGGTACTCTCGAAAAATATTTGGTTGGGTCAATCTACATGGCTGTAACGGGAAAATTGGAATAAATGCAGGGTGACTTAGCAATAGTAGAGATAAGGGTAGGAGCAACCATGGTGATTGCATGCAGCTGGGGTAGTAAAATGTGTGCTTAGGTTTTATAATGTAGATGTATGGAGCTTCTTAGTAGGAGAATATAGAGAGTGTTAGAGTATTGTGAGTTGAGAGAGACAAGTAAACTATTTAGTAAGAACATGGTCTCCTTTATAGTGGGTGTGTGGTGGTCTTCCTTGGATTCCGTAGTTGTTACCTAAACTTCGCCATCGTATTTTTCCCATTAGCTACTTTGGTTAGTATTTTTTGACCATTATCAATTGCTTTTTCTAAGCATTCAATGTACACTAAATTAAAATTTATTACATTGGATGTAGAATAGGTGGACTTTATGCTGGTGTGCACTTGTGATCAATTTTTTCCAGTACCATGTCGAATCTTTTTAGGGCTTTGTGTCGTGGTTAGGGGTTTTTATGCTACCCTTCTAGATTGTATTTTTGTAGTACAACCCTTATATTGTTGTGATATGTGGATTTTGGCATATGTTTTCTAAGTCACCCAAAATCACCAAGGTCCAGTGTGTTGTTGTTGAGTTTATTTACCTATTGCCCTTTTCTACAATCTGATTGTTGCCCTTCCAATTTCTTTTGTATGTAAGTTTTGGTTTGGTATGAATCAAGAATTCTCTTTGGAACCCATGTACTTGCTGGAAACATGAGTTTGTATTGTCATTGATGTCAAACTTGTTGTCATGGGAGATTGTTGGTGTTGTCATTAATGTCACACTTGTGTGTATTGATGACAAAGGTGAAGTGGTGCAGTCACGGTTAAGAGCGACCTCAATGAGATTTATCCATACCGTGCAACAAGAGTAAACACAACGAAATAAAGACAAGATGATGGAGGCAATGCATAATTGAATGATTTAGACCATGAAAATTGATTACAAATGGCCGGTAACATCTAGACTCCAAGATTCGATTCACCGGCTTGCTACACACATGCTCAATTACATAATCGGTCAACTTCGAACCTCTAAATCTGAAGATTTATCTTCTATGTTCTCTCTAATGAATTATGATGCTTATTTACATTAGTTTATATGCTCAAGAGAGATCCACGTCGGCCCAATTGGGATCAAATGCCGAAGAACAAGATTAAACATATAAAACCACCAGGTTGGCCTCCGCCAATGAAAATCCTCCGAAAAATCAAAAGGAAGAAGTGTGGATCAGAGGGAAGGTCGGCGACATGCCAAGGAACATTGGAATCAACGAATTGAAGCTCCGCAAGCTATGGAAAGGATCTGCAAGATTCACCAATAGCAAATAGGTCCAAGCGGTTCCAGTGTTCTAAGCCAAAAAACTGTCTCGGAATCCAGAAGCGATAACTTGCCGAAAAATGATCCAAACATCTCGTGGTTCAGGAATAAGGAAGATAATCATGTTTACAAGCAAAATCCAACTCCGTAAGATCCGGTGAGCAAATGCAAGAAAATGCAGGAGAAAATGCTAAAACTGCAAAACAAAAAACAAACTGAAAAAAAAATGTTTTGGTTGATGCAAGATTGCCAAGAACTGGGGATGCTCCTGCATCATGAAGAGGAAGTTGTAGATGTTCAATTGTATTTTAAATGCAGTTGTGATAATTTTTGTTAATATAATTATTTCTTGGTATATATGGTATGTAAATGAATGTTCAGATGTTGTTATGATGTCTAGTGGTGATATTGAGTATGTGGTGTTTTCAAAAAGTGACAATATTGGAAGTTGAAATATGCAAGAAAAAGTATTTAAAGTCTTTAAGGTAGAAGGCTTCACATTACTCCACTTTTGTAGATGATGGCCAATGGTTCTAGATTTAATGTCTATGTTATGTGGATGTTGCACTGTTATGTTTCAAGTCCTTAGTTGTTTAGGTGTTGAATTGAGTTGTTGCAGTTTGTTGATAGTGGGGCTATCTGTTGGGACTGATCTAGAGAGTGCTTCGCGTTGCTCCATTGAGTCAATTCAAGTGTTGTGTCTTGGAGGACATGTTCATATTGATCATGCAGTGTTTTAGTTGATAATTCATGTGTTGGTTGGCTCCACAAGTGAAGTTATGATGTTTCATTGTTTGACGTTATCTGTTGTGTTGGTCTTTGGCCGACTCGGTTTATCTTATTTGGATCATACTTCTTTGGTCCAAATATGTATTAGAGGTTGAGTTAAGGTGTTGTTATGGGTCTTATTGTGATGTGTGAAGATCCACATTAAGTTATTTGTAGTGGATAATGTCTTTGGGTCGACTGGTTAACATGTTTTATTGTTTATCTACATGTTATGTTTGATATTGACTTTGGAGGATGTGTTGGTGTGTGCGGTTCATTGGAATTGACTTAGGAAAACATGTTGTGATGTATTTGGCTCCCCTTTATCTCCTTGAGTGGACCACATTTAGCACAGCTGTTCATGGTGGCCAACCTTGTGTAATTTATGTTTATTCAGTCTATGGCAGACCTAGTTGAGTGTTTTAGTGAATAAGTTGATATAAATAGACATGCGGATGTGTGAATTGTGGTGTGGATTGATTGAAGATGGTATAGATGTGTATGTGTGGAAGCAGAAGTGCGAATATTAGTTTTTGGTATGTTTATGATCATGAGATCCTACTCAATTGAATTCATCTTTTCTATGTGTTTGTCAGAAGACAATGAGCCCTTTTGGTAGCTTGTGTCGATTTGTATCTTGCCTTAGGATCATGCATTTCAATACCACAAGTCCATTGTATCTTGCCCTAAGGTTGTGCACCTTAGCCTACAAATCCAAACCAAGAGCAGCGAGCTTCCTTGGCCTTGTGCCTAAAACATTGTAATCAGTAATTCATACTGTGAGTGTGATTCTCACCGTGGTGTTTTCCACATAGAAGTCTAGTGTTCATGTGTTTAGTGTTTGTTAAACTCTATTTTTCATTGGTGTTAAGCTGGTTAATGATAATTGATAAGTGTTTGTGATTGAAAAAGTTTAAGGATTTGGATAAGATTGATTCACCACCCCTCTCTTGGTCTTGTGGCATGCTCAACAATACTCTTTGGGATGTTATCTCAAGTTTACATTGCATCCATTCTTCTAAAACCTCATCATTTTTAGTACTACAGTTATCACTTTATAGTCCCAATTACCCTTCAGTGTTCATATTTTCCTCTTCTCGGCCATCCAAAAGTTTAGAAATAGCATAGACGTTCTTGATATCCTCTCGACTTGCTCTAGTGAAATTTCTTGAATATAGCTTATATCATCTAGGTCACCTAAGGGAATCCAAACTATTCTAGTTTCATTAGCAAAATATATCTCTTCTTTCCGAAAGTCTACAATGCCATTAGATATCACAAACCATCTAACCCCAAGTAGAGCCTGTAATGTGTTGAAGGGATCTTTCATTTGTCCTACCTCAAAATCAACACATTGTTTAATCCTTTTGGCATTGACTTCTACATTCTTCCATGTACCTAGGGTATCCATCCCAAAATCATCAACAAAGTTATATTCATGGGTTTCTTAACAAGCTTTGGTTGCCATAACTTTTCCCATGTTGTAGAGAATATGATATTTAGGCTTGTGCCTTGATCTACCATAACATATTTTACCTTATGATCATTTAATTGTACATTGATTAACAAGAGACTTTTTTTCCAATTTCAGTCCTTCAAAAGTTGATTTACTTCTTGTTCTTTATTCTAGTATTTTCCCCACTACTTTAGCTTGGTTACTAGGTCTTTATGCCTAGCCATGGTAGCTAAATCGTTTAATGTCCTTACATCCTATTTAGTAAAATAAACAAAGTTCCTCCTATAGCCGTTGTTTTATAGATTGTTTGGCTTGTTCTATTTTGTCATGCTTCTTTTTTTTTCAGTTGGAATAATGTTGCTTCTTCATCTTCCTCATCTTTTGAACTGTAGTATTCCTCAAATCCTTCCTCTATGAGGATTTATTTTTATTTTATTAGTGTTGGTGCCTTGTCTAGTCACCACATTATCTTTCTTCTTCTCAATGTTTTTCTTCTTCTTCTGGCCAGTGATCAATTCCTCTCTATTCTTTTGATGTATCCAAGGTCCACATATTCATCCTATGATAGCCTTGTACACCTTGTTGTGGTACTCTCCGAATAACCCTAGCTCCTCTTTGTAGTTCATCACTTTGGGATGGTTGATAATTATCTTGGTTGGTATAAAAGTCCTTAGCTTTTTGGCAAGTGAGCACTATGTGATCTTCTCCTTTGCAAATTGTACATTTTTGCCTCTTTTTCGCCTATCATTCTAATGTGTAGTGGCCAAATTTACTACAATTGAAACATGTTGCATCATTCCTTCTTCTATTTCCTCATTCTCTTCCTCAACCTCCTCTTGTAATTAGAATTCCATGTATCATCTTGGTATCCTTGATTGCTCATAGCATAAACATTTTGCTTGTCCTATAAGGGGGAATCTGGTATCCCACTTCATCTCTCTCCTCCCGTGTATAGTAATGATTTAAGCAACATAGATTTCTTGCATGTCCGATTGGAGGTCTATTCTTGGGACAATTTTCGGTGAAATGTAGATCCCATTTCTAACAATATGCACAATACATGGAATTTGGCTTGACTGTCCTTGTAGTCTCTAATGTCTTTTGTGCCCTATCTTTAGGACAATCGTTCTGTATATGCCCTTCTTCGTTACAATATGTACACCACATTTGGTCTAGTATTCTAGGTTTAGAGGTCCTTATTTCTTGTTGGATCACCAATTTCTTAACTTGCTCCTATAGGTTCTCTAAGATTTCTGCATTTTGGTATTTTTCTAATAGCCTCTAAGGTTGGGCCTCTATTTGGTAGGCCATTGTGATTAGGTCATCATACTTTTGAAAATATTTGCTATCTAGCTCAACTCCCGCATCTAGGTTTAGTCTGGAAATGAACCATTCAATCTTTTGCTTCTCTATTATAGGTTCTTCCAATTTTCTATAGACCTTTTAAAACTTCTTGTCGTATTCTTTAATAGATGTTGTGCCTTATGTTATGCTTCTCATTTTTGTCACACTTTTAGTAGAGACTGCAAGTGTCCCAAATTTTATTAGGAAATATTTATTAACTTCATTCCATGTGGCTATGTGCCAAGGGTAATGCTTGGCACACCATTCTAACTCCCTTTTTCATAGGAAACTCACAAAGTCCAACAATATTTCCTAGTCTACAAATTTTACAATCTTCTCTCATATTGATTCCAAAATGAAGCAATGTTCTATTGCATTAGTAATGTCGGTTCCAATGGTTGGGATCTTAATAATTGTGTCCATTATGCTAGAATTTATTCCCGGATTGTGTAGTGCTTTATAAGTGTTCACCAATTTGCTTATTGATTTCTTATTTACGTGTTTCCTTTCTCTCCTATTATTACTTCAAGGCTTCTCTTCTCTACCCTTATATCTTTCTAACTTTATGTCAAAGCATTATTCTCCTAAGAGCTCACTCCATGGTATCTCTTCCTCATTGCTTTCTTTTGTTTACTCTTCCTCTTCTTTTCTCTCTCTTCTTTCTTATCTCTTTGTTGTGGTGTCTTTTCTATCTCGATTCTCCTATTTTTATGTGGCTAGGGATGGGTCTTGGTTTGGGGGTTGTGTCATTTTGAGACTCCTTTTTACTCCTTGATTTGTAAAAGACATGTTACTTGGTCATCCCTCTTCATTTAGTATTTTGTTATCTTCATCTTGTCTTCATCTTAACGGTGGGGATTTTTTGGATTTTTTAAGAATTCCTCAAGCCTATCATCTAGTCAAACTATGATATTGGTAAAATCCTTCTCAAGGTGTTGTGGTAGAGTAGGAGCCACATTGCTACTACTTGACCCTTACCATAATTTCCTCCTTCCTTCATATCCTTCAATGATTGTTTGTATATCACTTACCAACCATTGTATCTTCTCAAATTGTAAATCTATATCCTCTGAGGTATCTTCTTCTTTGGTTCTATTTCTTTTTCCTCTCCTTGCGGTAACACCTAAAGTGGCATGCTCAGAAACACCTTCATTGACATTTTCATTCCTTCTTCTAAGTCTTTCTTCCATTTCCATTGTTTGTCTTAGTCTTCTTTCCTCTCCATTGTTTGTCTCAGTCTTGTTTCCTCTCCATTAGGGTTGGCCATTTTCTTTACTTTTCTTGCTTCAATTTGCTCCTTAATCTCTGTTAGGTTCTTGCTAGAACCTTTTTCCATGGGTTTGTAGGATTTAGTGTTTCATTATTTCTATATTGCATCTCATGGTGGTTATTCATTGTTTTTTCAATAGACCCGTCTTTTCATAGGTCTTTTCTGGACATTTTCCTTGGTGCTAAACCCCCTGTCATAGGGTAGACGTTAAGAAGATATAATTTTTCTAGTCATGCTCTTATTTAAATTATTATTGTCTTTTAATCTGATAGTGAATTTTAAAGTTTTAAATTTCTTCTTGATAAAACCCTAATAGAACCTAACCAAGGTCCTGGCAACAAAACCAATGTTAGTAACAAATCTGAAGGAGACAAACCAGAGTTATATTCCCAAAAGAATTTTATAGTTGTAGTTTAGAAACCCCAAAATCAATCCTGTTGGAGCAGCAAACATATTAACCTAGATCCTATTTTAGTAATTAATCCAAATAAATAACCCATATATATATGAGACCCACAATCATATAAATTTATATTCATATATCAATATATCAAATACATTCCTTATAACTCCATTGTATCTTCTATCTTCTCATCTCTGTATCTTATCTCTATTATCTAGTCTCTTTATCTTCTATCTATCTATTCTAGCGAATAAATTTATGTCTTATACTTATATCTCCAAATAGGGACACAACCCTTAGATAGTATCCCTAACTAGCATCCTATCTTTCGACTTAACATGCTAGAACTTTGTTTTTGGATTACATCCTTATATCTCTGGATTGATGTTTGTATCCTATTTTTTGATCAACAATTATTATATTATATTTTGATGATATGATTTTCATTGGAAAGGGAAAATAAATTATTTTAGAATCGAAGTCTCAACTTGCAACTAGATTTGAAATAAAATACTTAGGCATGGATAAACAAATTCTTGGTATGGATATAACAAGTGATAAAGAAAATTGAAAGTTATGGCTTGACTAGAGTAAGTATGTGAATTTAATATTGTACATATTTAAATGTAGGATTTTAGACCATTGTGTGTTCTTGTTATACTAGGAATGAAATTATCTATTACACAATGTTCTACTTCTTTAGGGATGGATACATGAGTAGGATACCTTATTAGAGTGCAATCAAATTTTTTTATCTATATTATGGTCTATACTAGACCACATCTTGCCCACGTGATAGGATTTCTCAATATATTTATATCTAACACTAGATTGATTCATTGGGATATAGTTAAGAGAGTCTATTGATATTTCTAGGGCACCACATTGAAGTATTCCTTATTCTATAATGGGAATATTATTGGATAAATTTTTTCCTTATATATGTTTATATAGAATCAAATTAGGTTGGAGATGTCTATAGAAAAATATCTACCAATGCATATTTGTTTATTTTATTTGATTGTGCAATAACTTGGATGAGAAAGTGATAGGATATGATCATTTTTTCTTCTACCAAGACTTATTATATGATGTGAAATATCATGTTGTTAGAGACATGTTCAAAGATAGAAGGGTGAGGAATATTTTAGACTCTTTGACAAGACCTACAAGCACAAATAAATTCAAATGGTTTCTAAATTATTTAAACCTCTCAATCTATAGCAATCATATTCTAGTGATGGTGGGTTCCCCTTTGATCTGTTAGAGCACTAGCACATTCAGAGCTAATTTCCGACGACCGATTGTCAGAATTGCGACTAATTTTCGTCAGAGTGCCGACAAAAGTAGCCGTCGAAAACTCGTCGTTGGATTTGTCGATGATGCCCTGACAGTTGGAAATATGACAATCCCATGGACTTTGCTGACGGTGGGCATGATCGCTCTTCCGGTCAAAAAAGTCGTCAGACATGCAGCATCCCCGTCGGATGCTTCAGTAGATTTCATCGCAAAGCTGACGACAATTTGGAACTTCGCACCGATGGTGATGCTGTTTGTCAAATGCTTGTGTCGTCGGTCCATTCGGAGGCATCGACGACCATCCGACTACGAAGTGCCGTTGCACGTACAACATCCTCGTTGGATGTTTGTGTGGTTTGAGTCGGAAGTGCAACGACTCCTAAACATTTCACCGACGAGAACACTGTATGTCCGCTGATTCATCGTCGGTGGAAAGCTTGGTATTCGTCGTAATTCCGACGATGATAATATTTTTATCAATTTTTTTTTTTATTATCCAGTCATTGATATGTACAACGAATGATATTCTATCCCCACCACCTACTAGTAGGGGGCATATGTTTGAGGCTAATATGAGGCACACCATGGTTGAGATGGTCCAACTCCCTAGTCTCACTCTAGGACTAAGCTCATGCCATATCTAAATGAAAGAAATCTCAAATACATCGTCTGTGGAAAGCTGCAAAATGCCATTTTCATACATAAGCAAGACATACACAATTGGGCACAACCACCAAGAGAATGGTAAAAAGTGTGTTTGAGATCATTGTCCTAATTGTGGTGTGGTCACGAAGTTTAAATGAAGGAAAGGTTGACAAATTTATGGTGATCTCTTCGTGACCACACCACAATTAGGACAATGGTCTCAAACACACTTTTTACCGTTCCCTTGGTGATTGTGCCCAATTGTGTATGTCTTGCTTATGTATGAAAATGGCATTTTGCAGCTTTCCACTGATGATGTATTTGAGATTTCTTTCATTTAGATATGGCATGAGCTTAGTCCTAGAGTGAGACTAGGGAGTTGGACCGTCTCAACCATGGTGCGCCTGCATATGTATATAGTTTTGTGTATTCATTAAAGATTTTCATTTAATTTTGAGCATTTTGTGGATGGTATAATCAAGAAACATATCATCACCCTCACCAATTATGCTCAATTGATTTAAGTACAACCATTTGATTGTTAATAATTTTTAAATTAAGGGAGTACTTTTCAAAGTACATATCCATATGCATATGCATATGCATATACATATACATATACATATATATAAAGGTTTACTGCTTGGTTTAAGTGAAGGAAAGGTTGACAAATTTCTCCATGTAGTTTTACCTGACTCTAGAATTAGTCAGTTGTTTAAAACTACTCATAACCATTGTAACAAAATTCACACTAATAATATATTTCCTAACATTTTTTATCCATGAATGATATTTGGGTTTACAATCTCGAATTCAGTACCTGCAATATCATTAGAACTTAGACATCAATAAACTTGTTTCAAATTAGAAACACTGTGATCTGAATTGCAAGCAAACTATTTAATGTAATGCCTGTTGTTTGTATTTTGGAAAAAGGGGTTGGCTGCAGAATTTTGCAGAGCATACTATTTAAGTAATTTACATGTCAAGTGTTTGTTATAATGTCTGAAAACTAAATCAAGAAAAAGTGAAAAAAAAATTGGTTAGCAAATCAGGGGTGCACTTTACATTCTTGTTGTTATCGAATTTACTTACTTTAGCTCTGTTTCTTTCTTCAGATTTGGGGTCTAGAGCTCCTCCCTAAGCAGAGATTGTTGGTTTTGTCTCCCCTGTTTTGGCTGGAGAGTTTCTTGCTATCTCTAGTAGTTTGCCCTCAGAGTTCAGCTTCTCTATTGGTTGGACTACTTTTTTCCCTACCTTCTTCTCCAAGTGCTCCTCCTCTTGTTTCCAATATTTTTCCTTTGCTTTCTACTCAATGGCCCTTGGTTGTGCCTTCATGCCCTCTTAATGTCTTCATTGGGTTCCTGTTTCCTTCAAATGATGGCTTCTCTATGTTATGCAATATCCATCTTGGATCTTGTAACATCAAATTCTAGCATGGTTGATGTTGATACGAGTGATTGGACAATTGTTTTTTATCACTTTTTTCTTTGAGTAAGAAGATCCTTCTCAAGCAGTTTGGTGCTGTCAAAAGATAAATAAGTTGTAAAGAAAGGTGAGGGCTAAAAAGAATCTTTAGATTAATATTTTTGACTGTGTTGGTTATTGTTGATGTGTTTTTTCATTGATTTTCTTCAGTTATTCTTCACCAATAGCCTATTTATAAAAACTTTATCTATTTGGAAGTGGGTCCTCTCTATAACTTACAACCAATCTATCAAAAGAAAATACATATTGGAACACACCATCACAAAAATATGTCAGTTTTATATGTAAAACTAGAATGTTCAGGTTTTATTGAAAATAATCAAATTGAAATTCTCATCTTGGTCTTACAAGTATTAGGGTTCTTACCCAGCAGGATGGTCCTCACAAGGAAGATTGTATGTTGTCTAGACTGGCTCGCCTTGGAAAAGCCTCAAGATCTGCGATAAAAGTCAAAGAAACAATAATAATATCCTCTAGTTCATATAAGAAATGATTTATAGTGAGTGTCCTTGAGATAAAAGAGCATTTACATTAATGTAGTTGTTTGTGTCGAGGGTAAATCGATGATAGATTCCTCTTGGGAGGATAATCATATCCCCCTTCTTAACCCATCTTCGTATCCATCGATCCTCTTTATCCCTTACATCAAAGGAGCCTATAACAAAAGAAACATAAAACTCAAGCGTTAGTATATGTCATTGACAACTCCTGTTTTATGAATTCTTTCAAATTTGTCGTCGCTAGAGTGAGCTTGCTAATAGGCTATTGCTATATACTAAGAATTAAATTGCTGAAATTCCATGACTTCGACCATAAAGACACATAGACTGGGTTCAAGTAATGTATACGAGAATTAAAGGACAATGGAAACTTTTCCATTGTCTGTAATAGATAGCAAGAAGGAAAGACTGTTATCTATGTAACATCTATTTGACAATTTTGGATTCATAACTTTCGTATAAACATATACAACCATGGTATATTGCAAAATGACATAAAAAATCCATTTCATGTAATCAATAATTTTGTACAAAGGGGAGGATGCTAATCATGTCACCCTAAATATTCACAAATAGGTATTGAAGGAATGTTGACAATAAATATGATAAAATAATGCTTGGTTTAGAGGATATAGCTAATTCACCCCTCAATTTAAAAGAAATATCAGGTAAAATTTAGTACTTCTTTTAAGTTGATCACATTATGATGTAGCACATTAATCAGTACTGCAACACTGCCACTGGAAAAAGGTAACAATCTGTCAAAAAGAAATAGTGATAAATGATAGGGATATAAACTGTGTTGAAATGGTTTTGTAATATTTAGCTCTTTTAATATAAATCCAACTTTTATTTAGCAAAAAATTATATTGATGAGTAAAATGGTTAAAAAAACAAAGTTTTTTCTGTATATTGAACATGGAAGTTTCAATGATGGTGTTTTGAGATGGATAATTGGAATCCCACTATTTTCCCTAGATTGTTTTAACCAAAATTTTGGACATGATTCCATTTAGTTTGCACTCCATGGTTCACAGGTTATTAGGATTAATGGTTATGTTTCCATGGTGTTTGGATCCAAGCAAAACAAGTTCAATGAATCAATAAATGTAGTTTACTTGATACAAAATGTTTGTATATAGATATGGTATACGACATACATGGTGCATGATAGATCACAAGTTCTTTGATGATTGATTGACAAGAAATGGCAGATCTACTAACAAGTTTCTTCTTTTTCTTAATGGTCTACAAGTTTACTGTTTGCAGATTACGTTTCATAGTCACAGGTTGATGGATCACATAGATCATTAATTATAGATTATTTCAAGTTGTTCATGGTTTATTGTCACCTAGTTTCTTACCTAATTTTGCATTGTTTTCTACTTTATTTCCTAGCATTCATCTGCACTTGAGTCATTCCTGTGTTGCTTCAGATATGTTGTTCATGATTTATCCTCAACTTCCATGGTTAGTACCGATTTTGCATTTGACTCAACATAATTCCTAGTTGTGTATTGTACTTCACACATCACACAAAAAGGGTTATTATAGGAATTAGGATACGATATAGTATTTTACAATCCTAATATCTAGGTCATTAAACTTTCACATATTGATGTATCACAGTTAGTTATTTTATAATTCAATGTGTGCTTAATGCACCTAGTTTATGGAGTGACTACACGTTTGTTTGATTGGAGAAAATTAACCAGTCCAATTTGTAGGCTAGGGCTGTTATATTGTTGGTAATAGGGTTTTGTACATACATTGAATTAGAAACATCTTTTATTGATTAATATAGATTCTAAAGATATTCTTTTATGAATTCTGGTGTCTTATTTAAAAAATTATACCAAGACGTATGTATTGGAGCCAGTGTTCCACAAGAACATTTCCTCCCCCAAAACTGTTTGTTTTTGAAATGGGGATACCTTCAAGATACATGGACTTGGATGGGACGTCCCCCTGCCGCCCTAGTGCAATCCAATGCCATCATCTTTGAGACATCTCTAGGACATCCTAGAGATGTTTGAGGGACTCCCAAGAGCCTCTTGACCATCTCAGGGACATCCAAGCATCTCCCATGGCCAAACAACCCATAAGTGATTTGAAAAAAATCAGAACTTTTTTTCAAACTCCATGCCCAAGGTCAAACCGTCATAGCCTATGGGCCCCACCCAAACCCCACCAACTTTATAAAACTGCCTCCTATTTTTGTTTCAACTCACAAAAACAAAGAGCAAGAAGCTGACAATTGTGAATGTGAGAGTGAGAGTTGCAGGTGCCAGGTGAAAAAGTGAGAGCATAGAGCAAGAGGGTTGAGGAGAAGTAAGAAGAGAAGTGATGCCAAGTTGCCAATTTGTAATTGTCTACCCCTGTTTTGAAACCAATTTCATTTGCACCTTTTCAACTATGCTTCTTGACAAACAGTTTACTTGAATGCTCTACTGCTAATTTTCAGTTTGTCTTTCTTGATTTTGTGAATGCCAGTGTTTGTTTGCTGATACTTTTGAGATGACATTTTGGCAAACAACATGCATGCACTGAAAGGGTTTCAATTTGGAATTGATATTGATAGTGCAGATATCACTTTATAATAATCAAGATTTGCATTCACTGAAATGATTTTAATCAACTAAAGAGCAATATTCATGACTTACAAGTAACAAAAAAAATTTCAAGGATGAGGCATATTCATGACTTACAAGTAATTAAAAAACTTACATGGATGAGGCATATTCATAACTTTTGCAGTCCTGCCTTGGATATCAACACTAGAAGCAACTCATATTGTTTGTGTATAGACAAGACAATATGGGAGTTCATTATACCCAACAACTTGTGGTGTTGTTGTTCATGTTGGCTCTGTTGGACCCTGCAATTAAGATTCAATATACATTATTCAATAAGATTAACTATGCAACATAATGAAATATTGAAAAGTGTGTTATCTTGTTGAGATTCACTTGGTTTTGAGAATAGTTTAATATTCTCTACTTAACAAGGCCAACCATGTGAAGGTGGAAGCTCATTTGGCCCCTCCCCCCCCCCCTCCCCCCAACATCACTCTAAATTCCCTGTTAACATCTTATAACATTCATTCATTCATTCTTTCTCCCATTAATAAAATATAGCATTCATTCATTAATATCACATAATGTTCATTAACACATAACATTGATTAACATTAATTAACACACAACATTCATCAATATTAATTAACACATATCATCCATAACTATTAATTAGCACATAATTACATTCACTAACACATAAAAATCAGTCATTATGAAATAAGTTAGATTACAATCATTTCTTTTTTTGTTTTTTATTTGAAGCTATGAAAAGAGTAATTGGAACATCGGTTTCTTCATCATTTCCCCCCTCTGCAGATGTTCCACCAACTGCTCGTGATCTTGATGTATGCCTAGTCCTATACTAAGGAAGAGGACACTGAAGAGAAGGGGGGTCCTTTGCAATAACAAAGAAATGGGTTAAATTCAAAAAAAAAAATATTATTGTTACAAGTATTTCATTAATTTAGAGAACATAATTGTTGCGCTCTTTACCTGATGGGGCCACATCATTTTGTGTAGCCTCAACCTCAACATGCTGAACACCCTCTAGATCATCTGGAATTGAAATACTAAAGGTTACATTAATGTTGAACATGAATTGCAATTATATTTGTTTAAAGGAATAACAGTGGTCCTCTTTACCTGAGTGGGGAACATCACGTTCCTGATGTTGTGTACCCAGATCTTGCTCCACTTGGTCACCACCGACTACATGCTCTAAAATATTAACAAAAAAGGTTACATTAATTACTACTCTAATTACAAATTAAGATGTTTAATTGTATTAATAGCTAAATAAATAAATTTGAATAGCAAATGAATACCTCCACTACTGGGATGCACATCCAGACCTTCATGTGTAGGTGGTGTTTCACGATTAGCAGGCTCCATTCCAATGTCATGCACATTGTTATCATTACTTGCTTATTTAAAACAAATATAGTCACTTTATGTTGGAACTCAACATCAATTAGATTATTGGTAAAGTATTCAATTTGAAACAATTTCCATTTAGCATATTTACCTGTGTTGCAGATGCACTCGAATGTTGTGTATGGCCACTCAATTCTCATAGCCGATAAGCCACGACTGAATAGCCTTGTTGGTAGGCAATTCTCTTGTCATATTCTGTGGGTGCTCTATTGAATTCTGAGCCCTACTTTTTTTGCTTGGTATCGTGAATTTTGCTTGCATTGTTTGATTAAAAAAAACATTTGCAATTTATTAATATTTTAATGCAATATTTCGTTTACATGAGATACTTACAATTCGTGCAGGAAGTTTCATGTAACCACCAGAGCCGAGTTTGTGTTGCCCGTGCTTTTCTTGTCTTGCCTTGGTTGCCTTTGAAGTGTCACTCAGTCTATAAAAAGTTTTAAATATGTTAGATTATATAAATATAAAGAGTAATTAATTAGTACATAATTACATTCTTAATAGTATCCCGTACCTTCTTCTGGCATCTGGTGGTGTATTTCCTTTTTTCCTTTCAATTCTCTCCTTGGCATCCAAAATCAGGTCCTTCCACTCCCTCTCTGGAATCATGGGGGGACACTTGTACTTTAGGTTCCTCTCTAAATGGGTCCTGTATTGGTCGCTCACATACTTTAGATATGTGCGAACTTTTTCAAGGAGCTTGGTTTTGTCAAAGGTGTCATTTCCAAACCACTCGACCATTTGGTTTGTCAATTCATCTTGTAACCTTTTTTCTTGGTCATTCCACCTTTTAAAGCAAAAACAAACCTGTTAGATTTAGAAATGAACTGAAGCTACATTTATTACACTTCAAGAAATGGATCAAAGGAAAACTATTCTAGCAATGATATGAAATAAAAATAGTGGATTAGGGTTAGTTCACATATTATGTACCACCTTTTACGTATGGTGGGCCCAAATATCTGCAATGCAATGTCACTAAGATGTCTATAGAAAATATCATTGTCTGCAAAAAATTCATGGGATCATTAGTCCAAAACGAGTGATCATAAAGTAAATTACAATTAGAGTATATATAATAATAATTTTAAAGTACCTAGAACCTTTTGTATCTTTAAGGGAATCATTTCTTCGTCGCTCACCACTAATGTGGCCAGCAACGTTCCCATACTAGCAATACAAGAAGATCTAGGAAATGATGGTATGTTATCAGCAGTAGTCGCCTCTGGCATATCCTCATGTGCATCTCCTCCTGCAAAAAATGAATCCACTATGAAATGGCATTAGAATTCAAGAAAGAATGCTTGAAGGGAAATAAACACATGACAGAAGATAGAGCAAAAGAGGGATCTACCAACAATGGGTAGGCCAATATGATGTGCAGTAGAGGATGTCTGCATGCTACGTGTTGTCGACATTGCAGTCGGCAATATAGGTGAGAGTAACCTCTGATGAGGCGGCGACAACATTTGCACAGGAACATTGACAACACCTAAAGAATAATATATTAAATATATCAAACATTAAATATATGAAAAGTGCAAGAATTGTAAACAAGGATGAACCTTTAATTTGAAAATTGATAGTATCAAGTATGATGTGTTTTGGGTACTCAGAGTGATAAGCCAAGCAAGCGATAATACAAGAAAATCGTCATCACCTGAAGATCCTGCAACACCCTGATCGTGGGAACGACTTTCATGAGGGCAGATAAATTGTTGTAAAAACAATACGTACATATTTTAGTTAATGACATAAAAGAGAATAAAATATAAACCATCATTGAACTTTTGTTATAATTAAAGCTTTCATTACTGCTTACTTGCAAGTTTTCTATTGTCCGAAGCAATAATTCCACCCTCTCGTATCTCATCAGTAATAGGATGCACGGCTGCCAAAGCAACAATCTCTTTTCTAATTTTTCTAAGAGGCATTTTAAAGAATTTCATAAGGTGTGTGGAATCTTCAAGGTCATCGTCGCTTAACCCTAATGATTCCACATCCCTAGAAAGGTGCTCAGGTACTACAACTTCCTTTCCCTTTTCCCGAACATCTGTCTATGTTGAGAATATCATTAACAATTACAAAATTAGTATAAATCACTAAAAAAAAGAACATAATAATATAGCAGTTTGCTTCTATCTAATTTGTACAATTACAATGAGGTTTACCTGCTTGGTAGAAGTGTCGCAAGATACATCCCTATCTGCGATATGTGATGGATCCATGTCGCTCTGTGACAAAGAAAAATATAAAAAAATGTTAGAAAAATTAAACCAATAGACTTAGCAAAAAAGATTCATAATAAAATGGTATATTGGATTCATTAATTAGAGGTTGGTTAATTTAAATGGTATATAGTACCTACCACCCCCATGATATTAACTTTGTTTGTATCTATACGATTCAAACTGTAATCGATTAGAAGCTCTTCGCCAACACTTATTGATTTTATCACACATACAAATACACGATTTCCCTCGCGCACCTCAAATATGCAATTGGGTTGTTTATTAGTTGACCCAGGTCATGTACTATTTATAAAACCTGCAATATTCCCTATTGCTTTTGGCTGACCATTAATGTATACAACCACTCGTTTACTTTGATCATTATCTTTCTGTTGTATATAATTTGCTGAAAGTGCATAACTACGCATACTTTTATTATATTTAACAATCTGCATCCAATTATTGTAATTGTAACAAGGTCCAACAAACTCCATCAATTCAGCAACTCTATTGTAATAGACCTTTATGCCGTCCATAGAAAATAAGCCTAAACCATGTAACGATGAAGGTGCTATGCGATATATCCTATCGTTAACACAAAAATCGGTGTTTATTGGAGGAAGTTCCTTGGGCACCCATTGTTTCTGTAGATGTCTGTACCTCAGTGGCACCTCAATGTCGCCTTTGGTCTCATCATCATAAGAACATGAGCCCCCTTGAGCAAGGAAAAATTTCATGCGTTTATTGAATTTTCTTCTAATCTTTTGACCCCTTGTTTATCTCCCTATTGTAGACCTACTACATGTGTCACTTTCATTTTCTATTCCTACATTTTCCTCACTCGATGAAGACAGATTTGACAAATACCTATTTGGGGGTACCTGCATTCCATGAAATGAGAGAGTTAATTGGTAATGAGAGAGAAATTTTGCAAATGAGGGTAATGTTGATGAAGAAGTCAGCCCTAAAGTTGATTTTGGGATTAAAATTGAAATAAGTCCAACTGGGGCCTTAAGTGTTGATAACTGTATTAGATTTGCTGCTAATGTCGAGGTTTGAAA
Source organism: Cryptomeria japonica (assembly GCF_030272615.1). Classification (NCBI taxonomy): domain Eukaryota; kingdom Viridiplantae; phylum Streptophyta; class Pinopsida; order Cupressales; family Cupressaceae; genus Cryptomeria; species Cryptomeria japonica. The sequence goes on along the minus strand of NC_081415.1, from coordinate 483,259,221 downwards.
AATTGAGGAAGTTTGTTTTCCAAGTAATTTAAAAAAAATAAACTGTTTCTATAGGGTGTATTGACTAGTTATACCTGTCCATCCATGAGACTGTGTAGGATCCTCGTCAAAGGGGTTCAGGGTCCTATACAATGTAATTCAATTATCTTATGTTAGCTAAAAATTAAATAGTACACAACATGAACAACATGAACTTTGTAGACAAAAAGAGTATTAAATAATAAAAAGATGTTGTCATCAAAATTATTGTAAATTTTTTTAATTCCTTACCTTTACTTTATGTAGACTATGTAGGATCCTCAACTAAACGGTTGACGATGTCTGTAGTCAACGACCTGTTCCCACCAAGGGTGACAACATCACACAGGGACTGTACCTGAAATCAACACCATCAATTGAGCATCATAATCATTACTACATTTGTAAGTTGATAAACAATAAATACATACGTATCATAAGCATCACATGATGTGTCATCATATATGTAATTGAGCATCACAATTAGCATCACATATGTGTCATCATAAACATGTAATCCATCACATATGTATCATAAATCACCATCTATCACATAGGTAATAAACAATCCACATTCTATAAATAAACACAAAGTTCAAAAAATGTCACATGCATCATCATAAACATGTGATCCATCACATATGTATTTTAAATCAACATCCATCACATAGCTAATAAACAATCCAATTTTCATAAATAAACACAGTTTAAAAAATGTCACATAAATAGTCACTCTCCCTATCTCCATCTCCATATTAAAAGGTACATCATGAATTAATTATGTAATGGTATTAGAATTCAAAACATAGTGAATTAATTATGTAAAAAAAAATTCTATCAAGAAGTCAATATTAAATAGATAATATACTAATCGCATACCTCATACATTTCATTCTTCATCATCATGAACATCAAGGTCATCATCGCCAACATCATCATCATCATCATCATCATCATCATCATCTTCTTCTTCTTCTCATTCTTCTTCATCATCATTGAGAAACTGTCGATTGTGATTATCATCCACTTCATCTTCTACTTCTTCAGTATCTTCTTCTTCGGTATCTTCTTCTTCCATCACATTAGACTTTATCGGCCTTCCTCTTGGATCATGTCTAATAACAAATGACCAAACCGGTTTATGTGGAACTTCTGAGTAAAATACTTGCTCACATTGGCTTGGAAGAACATAGGGCTCATCCCCAACTGGTTCAAATGACCTGGTATTTAGCATTATAAAACCATTATCATATTCAATAATAGTTCTATCAAGATCATTTTTATTCAATCGTAGCCTATACCATTTGACGACGAACAAAACTAATTTGAAGGAATTAAAGTCACACTCAAGTATATCATCCAAAATGCCATAGTATCGATTTTGAGATTGTTGAGGATGTATGTCATTTCTCGATGAAATATTTGTCACCTCAAAGACTGCAGTGATGCAAGAATCACAAGTTTTCTTCATGTCATCCAACTTTTTTATGCGAAATTTATGACCATTGCAGCACATAGCGTTGTGGTGTTTGACCTGCGATATGTCAAACATGTAAAATTTATTGCATTGTGAGTTGATAAAAATATGGGAAATTAATAAATTTATACGTACCTGTTTATCTCTTAAACCATATGCTAAATCAATTTTCCTTTGCGTAACATTGGAATATCCATTACGATGAGCTTCTTTAACCAATGAAGCCACACCTTCCCATGTTAATGTGCATCCAGAATGTTGACAACGTTCAATCCATACCGTCATCCAATCAAGATTGTTTGCAATATACAAATGTAGTGTGTGAGGCCCTACCCCGACTCATCCTGGCATTTCTGTTATTTTCATGATGAGACTATTATGGATGCTTTATTTTTATGCATTATGGATTTAGAACTTATATGATTCCATGATTTGGATAACATTGACGTATATTGATGCTTCATTTTTATGCATTATGGATATGAAACTCTATATGATGCTAGAATAGAATCACTTTGAGATGATGTATGCCATTATTGGATTTGCAAGACTTCATTATGATGATAGAAATAGGATGCTTATAATATGAATGGATCAAATTTTGAGGATTATGATAATTGCTTATGTGGATCAATTGGGATATATGAGATATTGATTTATTACTGTCAATTGTATGAGTGTTTGATGTGTATTCAAATTCATGTGTTTAATAATATATTTGTGGTTATTTGGAATTACTAATGTGTATATTGAGATGCGCAGGAAAATTATCCATGTGACCATGAAAATATTATGGAGAACCAAACCTAGACTTATGTACATTTGTAAAGCCAGGGGTTGTCTATTTGGAGAGACAACACCCCGTTTGTATTGTATTTTATTTGTGAAAGTAAATGATGCATGTGTGTTAAATTGGTTTTGTTAATTTGTGTAAATCCAACAAGAGACAAATTCCATGTGTAATTTTTATAATGTATTTTATTGTGTCACTTGACACGTGCTGATTAGTGTCATTGATTTTGACTTGTCTCTTGGAGGGAGTTTGTTTCTACCAAATCCCATTCCAAACATTTGAGTGTGGTCCCAAATTTGCCTTGGGTAGGGAGTCTTGGGAGTGGTCAACTCAGGTTTGACCCGTAGGTTAACTTCAGTTGGGTTTCTAAGGGGTCAAATGGACTCCTAGGGTTAGTTTTAGGGCTTCTCCAAAGGTCCAAAGGGTATACCTATGGGTTAGGGGTATTTTTAAACATGTGATTGTTTAGTCATCTCAAAAAGTGGTTTTTCCAAGGTGAGCAAAAATTCAACTTAGAAGGTTTCTCCTAGGATAGACAACCTTCCCTTTTGGTGTCAAAATCTCTTCCCCATCCTCTCTTACCTTTTCTCTTTCCAATTTTAGCAACATGTAAGAGGTTGGGAAGACCAACCAATGGGAACTCTCACTCTATCCAAGGGGTTGGGAAGAGTGAGAGAGGCCTTCTTAGGCAAGGATTAGGGACTTAGTGACTTAATCACCCACTCTCCATTGTTGGAGATTATGCAATTTTGAAGATTAGTTGTAGGATAGAATTTTTGGTTAAGTGTTGGTGAAGAGATTGTGTGGATTTGGGCTGCTCATCCCCAACTAGATCTATCAAAACCTTTGGGAAGATTAAGGTTGGTTCTTACTCTCTTTTTGTTTATGTTGTATATGCATGTTGAAGAAATGCTTGTATGGAAGAGTTGTTTATATGTAATTTACTTTGTGAAAGAAAATGTGATTTTTCCCCTTTGTTCTTTTTCTGATTTTTCTTGTATTGGGAGTGTCCAAGGCCTTCTACTCTTGGGAGAGTAGGATGGTCTTGGGGTGGAAGAGGTTTGACAGCCTTGGGCGAGAGGCTCTCCTTTATGGAGAGTGATCTCAAGGGTGTTCTTTGTGACCCTTGCTGCATAGCCTTGTTTATGCATTTGCGGGTCATAAGGAGAGATGATATGGCTTATATGCCTTTGGGGGGCATAAGGATGTGGGGGATGTATTTGTGTTGTGTTTGGTTGCCATGAGGTGGCTTGAGATGTTCCATGCTTGCAGTCTTCCCAATGGTATTTGGTCCACTTCCACCCGTGGAAAAAAATCATCACAAGTTGTGGTGAAGTGTAGCCTTGGTTGGGAAAATTGTTTGTTGTGTGTTTACCCCTTTGCTTGTTGTGGTCGTTTGTGTGTAACCCGTCTAGTGCTTGGTTCTCCAAGCTCGAGGGTGGCTTCTAGTAAGCCTAGGCTGAGAGGTGAGCACTCCATGGTCAAGCTCTATGTTTTATTTGGAGGTTGCTTGGGATGGGAAAGAAAAAAAAGAAAGATAGAAGTTGCTGGTTTTTACTTGAGTTGCAGAAAAGATTAGGAAATGGGATAATGCAATTTAAGTTGCAGCTATGTAAAAGAAAAGCCAAATGTTGTATTTATTTTTCAAAAGCAAAGAAATGTATATATTATATTCCAAGTTCTTACTCAATGGAAAGGAGAGACTAGTTGGGTTTCAAACCCATTTGTAATGTTATCTACATTGTATTTTAAATATGCTTAAAGAAATGCATTATTCTACTTAGTTAATTTTGCAAAAATGAAATGTATAAGTTTTATTAAGTCCTATAGTTACCAAAAATAAAGTTGTTGCATTCATGTTATTTTTGAAATTTAAAGTTATTTTATTCCCTCATGCAAATAAAATTTATGGGAATGGGAAAATCATGCATATGGACCTTTTGAGTTAAATACAAATACAAATTGTGTTAAATAGGTTTAATATATCTATCTTGAAGTTGATTTTATATGTTTCTAGGCTATTGTATTTGCTGTTAAAATTTATTACATTCTGTCATTTTATCTATTGCAAAATATAAAATGTAGTTTATTTCATTCTGTCACTTATTTATTGCAGAGAATGTATTTAAAATTAAATAGTCATCTATTTCCAAAGTTAGCATTAGATAAAAAAAAAGAGAGAGAAATGCATTATTCTAAATCTACTAGCTTGCTATTGGTGATTTAAATAAAATGAAATAGTTACAGATTGTCTTAAGCAACGAAAATATAGTATATTCCCTCTAAGCTAGGGTTAATGTGCAGGAAAAAAAAAGAAGAAAAATGGTTAGATTAGGATTTGTGATATTAATGAAAATAGGATAAACTCTAGAGCATTCTCATATATTTAAAATTTACAAAAAAAAAAAATCTTCTCATCTATTTCATGCTACTATTTTCTTTACTAGTTTTCTGCATGGTTTATAAAATTATTAAAAAAAAAAATACAAGATGCTAAGGTGTGCATATATATATGAAACCTCATATTTTATCTGATAATAATAATATCATGCCTCTGAAAAGAACGTTATTTGAAAACCATGTAGCCACAGAAAAATATATATATATATATTATTTTAAAATGTTAAATTTTTTTTTTATTGGCAAGTAATTTCTGGCGGACCCTGCCCTCGGACCAAGCGCTGCACGTAGGCGGGAAAAAGAGAGAACTCCACCGTGGGCAACGACCCCAACAACGGCCACAGTCGCTCTGTGGGCCACAACCCACAGCCGGGGAGGCCTCGACCTTCCCCTATGGCCGACGTCCCACAGAGACGGCGACACCTGTGCTGTGGGCTGCGACCCACAGTGGTGGCCATGGCCGCCATTATGGGCCGTGACCCGCAGTCACAACTGCGGCCGCTTCTGCAAGGAGCCCCCGTGGGAACCGCCTCCGCCACCCCGTGCTACAAACTCCCGCCTCTCTCCGTGAGCAGTGCCTCCCTCCCTTGGCTTCACCGAATGCCATGACTACCGCCTCCTCCTACCTACACACTTAGAAAAATAAAAAAAACAAACACACACACATGCCCTAACCCAAATTTTGGGCTAGGGCAAACACAACATGTGTCCAAAAATATATGTGTGGGTAAAAGTTTTATAGGAGTTTAGGTTTTCATTCTTTTTACTATAAAAAAAAAAGATTAAGAGAGAAAAAAAAATGGGGTCTTGTTGGGTTTATTTAACTCATTAAGTTATAAGTGTATTTTTTTGGGAACTTATTAAGGAGTTATTTAAAAATTTATTTTAAATTCCTTTTGGGTCTATTATTATAGGAAATTTAAATGCAATACTTTTTGTTAGTATTTAGCCTTAGTGGAATTAATTATTTTTTTATTGGCCAACATTTAAATGTATTTTATAGGGTAAATTTCATGATGGACTTCATTGACCCCTTTGGTCAAATTTTAGGCAAATTACTTATATTGTTAAAATAAACAATAGGTTATTTAATCTAGAGCTAGTGCTATTTAATTTAGTTCCTAGGCAATTAAAGAACTATTTGAGCTTAATAATATCTCTGGCAAATTAATTTTATTAATTTAGAGATATTTGTTTGAACGAATTTATTCATTTATTATTTGATGAGATAATAATGATTCCTTGGAAAATGAATGCTCCGTATTTAATTTAGATTACCTCGCTTGTTGGATCTAGTGTTTAGATTTTTTTTAATTTGTTGAAAATAAATCAAACGTAGTTAAGACAAGCCTTGTTAATGTGTTATTTAGCAAATTTAGTTTTATTAGGTTAAGTTTTTAATTTTTTTTTTTACCCCGTTTGTGCCCAAAAGTTTGGGCATGACATTTTGGTATCAGAGCAAGGTTTCTAACACTAGGAACCTTTCTCCATTACGTTTCGCTTTAATTATTTAATTAACTAAATTATAATTATTTATTTATTTATCTATTTATTATAGTTAATTTTTAATAAATTAAATCTTTCTCCGAAAAATTATTTATTTATTTCATTTTATTTTATTTTCTTATAAGGATGCCTCCAACTACGCGATAAGCTCGCAAACGTGGTAGAGGCCCTAGGCATGAATGCATGGCACACAAAGATGTCGATAAGGAGGAATCAGTCCCGAAAGGGAACCCAGAGGCTCCTCCCGAACGACCGGTTGACCCGAACTGAGACATCTTGTTAGCTCTACAGAACCTGATTGGCATAGTCCAGGATAGGCTTCCGGTGGTGGATCATCATGTTGAAAACCAGAACTCAGGGAGCCATAGAACAATAGAATGGGAATGGAGTAGGAGTCCACCTCCTAATCCTATAGAGAGTTAGGCTGGGCATGAGCTCGAGTCTGTTCACCTACCAGCACCACCTCCAGTAGTAGCACCAGTGTATTATGAGAGGGCATGTCGGGATCTAGGGGATCTAATCAGAGAGGTTATGCACCTTTAGCCACCATCTTTTGGGGGATCTATCGATGGGGTAGAAGCAGAGGCATGGCTTTTGAGCCTGGATAGGTGCTTTGCATTGTGCTCCTACGAGAGCAATCTAAAGGCATGTGTAGCAGTCCATCTATTGAGCGGAACGACCTCCACATGGTGGATGCAGGAGGAATATAAATGTGGCTTAGTGGCAGATACTCTCACATGGGAGATTTTCACAGAGAGGTTCAGGGAGAGGTACTTATCAGAGCACTACAGACAGCGTAGGGTGGATGAGTTCCATGACCTCCAGTAGAAGGGTCTTTTAGTGATCTAGTATGAGAGCAAGTTTTTTGAGCTCTTACCATACATGGACTACCTAAAAGATGAGAAGCTTCTCGTCAACCGATTTATCAGAGGGCTGAATGCCGGCATAGTAGGACCGGTGAGGATGGCCACTCCAGGAGGCCTTCGGGTTGCCATGGAGAAGGCTCTGATAGCAGAGGAGATTCAGGTCAGACCTCAGGACTCGAGGGATCGGTCCGAGAACCGTAACCCTACACCCCAGACTTACGGGTTTCAGAAACCCCATTGGAAGGGTAACAACAGACACACATTGGGGTTCTCCAAACCCCCTCCTTCGCAACAGTCACAACAAAAACAGAGGCATAGGCCTCCACAGAGTCAGCAGGGCGTAAAGCCCAAGCTATGGCAGTCTTAGGGTCAGAGGCGAGATCAACAATCTCAGGTTCCTTACACACCTCCGGCGAGGACTCAACGGTCCTCTAGGGGTGGGTACAGTGGTTCTAGCAGAACAGGGGGACAATCTTTCTCCAGACCACAGGGCATACAGTTTCAGGCATGTGGTGCTTGCTTCATATGTGGAGCCACGGGACACATGGCGAGAGAGTGTCCTTAGGGTCAGATGGCAGGCAATCAGAGGATGGCAGCATCAGAGCCGATAGTTGGGGATATGGGCAAGTCCCATAGGGTCTTCGCAGCGGTTGACAACCGCCAAGTAGAGCATCAAGCCACATTTATTGAGGTTGCAGGTATGATCAAAGGTAGCAGTGTATCTATATTATTTGATTCAGGAGCTACTGACTCTTTTATATCTCCATTGGTTGTGGAGCGTTGTGGGCTAGTGGTTATTAGACAAGAGGTCAGTTGGGAAGTGGAGTTAGCTTCAGGGGCTAGAGTGTCAGTGGAATCAGAGGTTAGGGGATGTCAGCTTCAGATTGGCAATACCACCACCTTAGTAGACCTTAGAGTTACACCACTTGGATCATATGGCATCGTACTTGGCATGGATTGGCTTTATGCCCACAGAGCCAGGATGGATTGTCACCTGAAAAAGATTGAGTGTGAGGATGATCATGATTCTCCCATAGTAATCACTAGAATTCAGAGACCCGTGTCTCTTCGGATGATTTCCGCAATGCAGCTTAAGCGGAGCATGCGAAAGGGATGCCAGTTATTTGCCATCACCATTAGTGATAGAGAAGAAGAAGATGAAAAGGGACCATCTATTGATGACCATCCTATCCTTAAGGGATTTTCAGACGTATTTCCTTCAGAGTTACCTGGTATGTTGCCCCGTAGAGAGATTGATTTTCATATAGACCTTGTACCAGGAGCCGAGTTAGTTTCAAGAGCACCATATAGGATGACCACAAATGAGCTTAATGAGCTCAAGATGCAGCTTGAGGAACTCCTAGAGAAGGGCCACATTCATCCCAGTATATCTCCTTGGGGTGCACCAGTCATCTTCATGAAGAAGAAGGACGGATCTCTTCGATTATGCATGGATTACCGTTAGTTGAACAAAGTAACCATCAAGAACCGATATCCTTTGCCCAAGATCGACGATTTATTTGACCAACTTTAGGGTGCCAAAGTATTTTCCAAAATTGACCCGAAGTCAGGGTACCATCAGTTGAGAATAGTGGATAGCGATATCCACAAGACCGTATTTCGCACTAGATATGGCCACTATGAGTTCACCGTGGTTCCATTCGGTCTTACGAATGGCCCAGCTATTTTCATGAGTCTCATGAATGGAGTTTTCCACACATTCCTTGACCGTTTTGTGATTGTGTTTCTCGACGACATATTGGTATATTCATGGGATGAGAAGGAGCATGAGGAGCACCTGAGACAGGTTTTGCAGTGTTTGAGGGATAATCAGTTGTATGGCAGTTTGTCGAAGTGTGCATTCTTTAGAACAGAGGTCAAGTACCTTGGTCATGTTATATCCGGTGATGGGATCTCAGTTGACCCATCAAAGATCAGAGCCATTATGGATTGGCCAGCGCCAACCAGTGTGACAGAGGTCAGGAGCTTCATGGGCTTAGCAGGTTATTATTGACGTTTTGTTGAGGGATTCTCTAGAGTCGCACATCCTATTACTTCTTCAGCGTAAAGGGAAGAAATTTGAGTGGATGGAGAAGTGCGAGAAGGCCTTTCAGGAACTTAAGAAGGCACTTACTAGCGCACCTATCCTTGTAGTGCTAGATCCCTCAGCCGACTTCATGGTTTGCACAGATGCTTCCCTAGAGGGTTTAGGAGCAGTCCTTATGTAGGATGGCAGAGCTATAGCTTTTGAGTCTAGGAAACTTAAGACTCACGAGCTTAATTACCCTACTCATGACTTTGAGCTTGCAGTAGTAGTGCATGCACTTGTGAGGTGGAGACACTTCCTTTTGGGTCATCATTTCAAGCTACATTCAGACCATCAGAGCCTTCAGCACATATTCACTCAGCTGAATCTTAATGCACATCAGAGGAGATGGATGGAATTCTTGTGCGAGTATGATTTTGACGTTCACTACATCAAATGGAAAGAAAACGTAGTTGCAGATGCTTTGAGTAGGAGACATCATAAGGTATACACCATATCTATGGGCATGGACTTGAGAGATCGGATAATGCAACAGTTGCCAGAGGATGGATGGTATTTAGAGGTTTGCCAGGCTATACGATCTCATGAAACTTTAGAAGGGAAATATGTGGATTATTCCTTAGAGTCCGATGGATTATTACACCATAGAGGGCGCATCTATGTACCTTCTTCTGGGGGTTTGCGGGAGTTCATTATCATGGAGGCTCATAGAGCTCCTTATGCAGCACATCTCAGAGTTAAGAAGATGCATGTAGACTTGAGGCAGTTATATCATTGGCCAAGAATGTGGCAGCTTATTGCTGAGATAGTAGCCCGATGCCTCAAGTGTTAGAGAGTCAAGGAAGAGCACCGCCATCCAGGTGGGTTGCTCCAATCTCATGCCATACTAGAGTGGAAGTGGGATACTATATCCATGGATTTCATCATTGGTCTCCCTATGTCATCTCATCACCATGATGCCAGCTTGGTGATGGTTGACAAGTTGACCAAAGTGGCCCACTTTTCACCAGTTCGGACTACCTTCACAACACCAGCAGTAGCACAGGTGTTCTTGTGAGACATTGTTAGACTTCATGGTGTCCACACAAGATCATTTCCGACAGGGATTCTCTCTTCACTTCTTCCTTTTGGAAGGCATTACAGGTAGCTATGGGTACCAAGCTCAATTTCAGTACAACCTATCATCCAGAAATGGATGGTCAGACAGAGAGGGTTAATCAGGTGTTAGAGGATATGTTTTGCATGTATGTCATGGATCACCAAACTAGATGGGAAGAGTACCTTCCCTTAGTGGAGTTTTCCTATAACAATGGGCATCACACATCTTTGGGGATGCCACCCTACCAAGCATTATATGGCAGACCTTGTAGGACACCGTTGAGTTGGGACCACATAGAGGATAGAGTTGCTATTGGTCCTAAGATAGTTCAGGATACGGAGCAGCAGGTGGATTTGATTAGACAGTGTCTTAGAGAGGCACAAGATAGACAGAAGAAGTATGCAGATATGAAGAGGATAGATCGTAGCTACTTGGTTGGAGACAGAGTCTTCTTGAGAGTGCGACCGTATAAGAGTCCAATCCATCATAGAAAGGGTTCTAAGCTCGTACCTCGATTTGTAGGACCATTTGAGATCCTTGAGAGGATAGGACCAGTTGCCTATCGTTTAGCATTACAACCTAGCCTGTCGCGCATCCACGATGTGTTTCATGTTTCAGTCTTGAGGAAATATATATATGATGAGTCTCATATTCTAGATTGGGATGCCTTGCAGGTGGAGTCACACAGGCAACTAGCTTTGGAGCCCATTAACATTTTGGCATGCCAGATGCTAGCCCTTCAAGGTCGAGAGATGGACCAGGTTAGGGTCCAGTGGGATTGCTATGATGAGGTTACAACTTCATGGGAGGATGCAACATGTATGAGATCACAATACCCCCACCTTTTTGATGAACTCCAGGAGGAAGTTCATGCCCAGAGGGGGAGGGTGTGAGGCCCTACCCCGACTCATCCTGGCATTTCTGTTATTTTCATGATGAGACTATTATGGATGCTTTATTTTTATGCATTATGGATTTAGAACTTATATGATTCCATGATTTGGATAACATTGACGTATCTTGATGCTTCATTTTTATGCATTATGGATATGAAACTTTATATGATGCTAGAATAGAATCACTTTGAGATGATGTATGTCATTATTGGATTTGCAGGACTTCATTATGATGATAGAAATAGGATGCTTATAATATGAATGGATCAAATTTTGAGGATTATGATAATTGCTTATGTGGATCAATTGAGATATATGAGATATTGATTTATTACTATCAATTGTATGAGTGTTTGATGTGTATTCAAATTTATGTGTTTAATAATATATTTGTGGTTATTTGGAATTACTAATGTGTATATTGAGATGCGCAGGAAAATTATCCATGTGACCATGGAAATATTATGGAGAACCAAACCTAGACTTATGTACATTTGTAAAGCCAGGGGTTGTCTAATTGGAGAGACAACACCCTGTTTGTATTGTATTTTATTTGTGAAAGTAAATGATGCATGTGTGTTAAATTGGTTTTGTTAATTTGTGTAAATCCAACAAGAGACAAATTCCATGTGTAATTTTTATAATGTATTTTATTGTGTCACTTGACACATGTGCTGATTAGTGTCATTGATTTTGACTTGTCTCTTGGAGGGAGTTTCTTTCTACAAAGCCCATTCCAAACATTTGAGTGTGGTCCCAAATTTGCCTTAGGTAGGGAGTCTTGGGAGTGGTCAACTTAGGTTTGACCCGTAGGTTAACTTCAATTGGGTTTCTAAGGGGTCAAATGGACTCCTAGGGTTAGTTTTAGGGCTTCTCCAAAGGTCCAAAGAGTATACCTATGGGTTAGGGGTATTTTAAACATGTGACTACTCCCATGTGACTGTTTAGTCATCTCAAAAAGTGTTTTTTCCGAGGTGAGCGAAAATTCAACTTAGAAGGTTCCTCCTAGGATAGACAACCTTCTCTTTTGGTGTCAGACTCTCTTTCCCATCCTCTCTTACCTTTTCTCTTTCCAGTTTTAGCAACATGTAGGAGGTTGGGAAAACCAACCAATGGGAAATCTCACTCTATCCAAGGGGTTGGGAAGAGTGAGAGAGGCCTTCTTAGGCAAGGATTAGGGACTTAGTGACTTAATCACCCACTCTCCATTGTTGGAGATTATGCAATTTTGAAGATTAGTTGTAGGATAGAATTTTTGGCTAAGTGTTGGTGAAGAGATTGTGTGGATTTGGGCTGCTCATCCCCAACTAGATCTATCAAAACCTTTGGGAAGATTAAGGTTGGTTCTTACTCTCTTTTTGTTTATGTTGTATATGCATGTTGAAGAAATCCTTGTATGGAAGAGTTGTTTATATGTAATTTACTTTGTGAAAGAAAATGTGATTTTTCCCCTTTGTTCTTTTTATGCTTTTTCTTGTATTGGGAGTGTCCAAGGCCTTCTACTCTTGGGAGAGTAGGATGATATTGGGGTGGAAGAAATTTGACAGCCTTGGGTGAGAGGCTCTCCTTTATGGAGAGTGATCTCAAGGGTGTTCTTTGTGACCCTTGCTGCATAGCCTTGTTTATGCATTTGCGGGTCATAAGGAGAGATGATATGGCTTATATGCCTTTGGGGGGCATAAGGATGTGGGGGATGTATTTGTGTTGTGTTTGGTTGCCATGAGGTGGCTTGAGATGTTCCATGCTTGCAGTCTTCCCAATGGTATTTGGTCCACTTCCACCCGTGGAAAAAAATCATCACAAGTTGTGGTGAAGTGTAGCCTTGGTTGGGAAAATTGTTTGTTGTGTGTTTACCCCTTTGCTTGTTGTGGTCGTTTGTGTGTAACCCGTCTAGTGCTTGGTTCTCCAAGCTCGAGGGTGGCTTCTAGTAAGCCTAGGCTGAGAGGTGAGCACTCCATGGTCAAGCTCTATGTTTTATTTGGAGGTTGCTTGGGATGGGAAAGAAAAAAAAGAAAGATAGAAGTTGCTGGTTTTTACTTGAGTTGCAGAAAAGATTAGGAAATGGGATAATGCAATTTAAGTTGCAGCTATGTAAAAGAAAAGCCAAATGTTGTATTTATTTTTCAAAAGCAAAGAAATGTATATATTATATTCCAAGTTCTTATTCAATGGAAAGGAGAGACTAGTTGGATTTCAAACCCATTTGTAATGTTATCTACATTGTATTCTAAATATGCTTAAAGAAATGCATTATTCTACTTAGTTAATTTTGCAAAAATGAAATGTATAAGTTTTATCAAGTCCTATAGTTACCAAAAGTAAAGTTGTTGCATTCATGTTATTTTTGAAATTTAAAGTTCTTTTATTACCTCATGCAAATAAAATTTATGGGAATGGGAAAATCATGCATATAGACCTTTTGAGTTAAATACAAATACAAATTGTGTTAAATAGGTTTAATATATCTATCTTGAAGTTGATTTTATATGTTTCTAGGCTATTGTATTTGTTGTTAAAATTTATTACATTTTGTCATTTTATCTATTGCAGAATATAAAATCTAGTTTATTTCATTCTGTCACTTATTTATTGCAGAGAATGTATTTAAAATTAAATAGTCATCTTATTCCAAAGTTAGCATTAGATAAAAAAAAAAGAGAGAGAAATGCATTATTCTAAATCTACTAGCTTGCTGTTTGTGATTTAAATAAAATGAAATAGTTACAGATTGTCTTAAGCAATGAAAATATAGTATATTCCCTCTAAGCTAGGGTTAATGTGTAGGAAAAAAAAAAAGAAAAATGGTTAGATTAGGATTTGTGATATTAATGAAAATAGGATAAACTCTAGAGCATTCTCATATATTTAAAACTTACAAAAAAAAAAAATCTCCTCATCTATTTCATGCTGCTATTTTCTTTATTAGTTTTTTGCATGGTTTATAAAATTATAAAAATAAAAATATACAGGATGCTAAGGTGTGCATATGTATATCTACACACACACACACACACACACACACACACACACACACACACACACACACACACACACACATATATGAAACCTCATATTTTATTTGATAATAATAATATCATGCCTCTGAAAAGAACATTATTTGAAAACCATGTAGCCACAGAAAAAAATAAATAAATAAATATATATATATATATATATATATATATATATTATTTTAAAATCTTAAAAAAAAATTTATTGGCAAGTAATTTTCGACAGACCCTGCCCTCGGACTAAGCGCTGCACGTAGGCGAGAAAAAGAGAGAACTCCGCCGTGGGCGGCAACCCCAACAGCGGCCGCAGCGGCTCTGTGGGCCGCAACCCACAGCCGGGAGGCCTTGGCCTTCCCCTGTGGGCGGCGTCCAATATAGATGGCGACAGTCGTGCTGCGGGCTGCAACCCACAGCGGTGGTCATGGCCACCATTGTGGGCCGTGACCCGCAGTCACGGCTGCGGCCGCTTTTGTGGGTAGCCCCTGTGGGAACCGCCTCTGCCGCCCCATGCTACAAATCCCCGCCTCTCCCCGTGAGAAATGCCTCCCTCCCTTGGCTCCGCCGAATGCCATGGCTGCCGCCTCCTCCTTCCTGCACACTCAGAAAAATAAAAAACACACACACACACACATGCCCTAACCCGAATTGCAAACACAACATGTGTCCAAAAATATATGTGTGGGTAAAAGTTTTATAGGAGTTTAGGTTTTCATTCTTTTTAATATTAAAAAAAAAAGATTAAGAGAGAAAAAAAAAGGGGGTCTTGTTGGGTTTATTTAACTCATTAAGTTATAAGTGTATTTTTTTTGGGAACTTATTAAGGAGTTATTTAAAAATTTATTTTAAATTCCTTTTGGGTCTATTATTATAGGAAATTTAAATGCAATACTTTTTGTTAGTATTTAGCCTTAGTGGAATTAATTATTTTTTTATTGGCCAACATTTAAATGTATTTTATAGGGTAAATTTCATGATGGACTTCATTGATCCCTTTGGTCAAATTTTAGGCAAATTACTTATATTGTTAAAATAAACAATAGGTTATTTAATCTAAGAGCTAGTGCTATTTAATTTAGTTCCTAGGCAATTAAAGGACTATTTGAGCTTAATAATATCTCTGGCAAATTAATTTTATTAATTTAGAGATATTTGTTTGAACGAATTTATTCATTTATTATTTGATGAGATAATAATGATTCCTTGGAAAATGAATACTCCGTATTTAATTTAGATTACCTCGCTTGTTGGATTTAGTGTCTAGATTTTTTTTTATTTGTTGAAAATAAATCAAACGTAGTTAAGACAAGCCTTGTTAATGTGTTATTTAGCAAATTTAGTTTTATTAGGTTAAGTTTAAAAAAAATAAAATTTACCCCGTTTGTGCCCAAAAGTTTGGGCATGACATAGTGCATCCCACTCTCGACCAACTGTACAAAAAATAAATAGACGTCTTACAATCGATTTATTTTGAAGATTAAGAATTAATTAACTACAATAACATCTTATAATTACCTCTCATTTTCCTCAATCTACCTTTCCCCGTCAAGTACTCCCCTTCGAATTTGTTAATGGTGTTGGGATCCCAAATGCGATCCACGTGGATCTTTGCTGCAAACTTAGGAAGATATTCAGAAATGTACACCATAGTCTGGTATACCATATATCCCTCCACCATAGAACCCTTAGGATGTGCTCTTTGTCAAACCAAAGCCTTCAAAAATTTCAAGTGCCTCTCAACCATCCACATTGACCTAGTGTGTACAGGTCCACACAATTCAATCTCCTCAACTTGGTGTATGAGGTAGTGTTCTTGTGCATTGAAAAAAGCTGGAGGTAGACACTTTTGCATTTCACACATTAAATGAGGAATTTTTCTGTTCCAATATTTTATATCATCATTATGGATTTCTGTACATGACAACCACCTACAAGATATTCAAAGCGCAAAAAAATATATTACATAACAAGTAAAACAAATAGCAAATATAATATCTATACAATGAACTGAACAAATATCACTACTTACATCATGTATTTTCTAAGATCATATATGACTTGCTTGACATTGTTGTCGAAGTCATTTGGGAGAGATAGAGGTAGAATGTACTGCAAGAATTATAAAATTATCTTTTCATTTTTTTGTAACATAATACAATGAAAAGTACACATACACGCAGTACTTAAATACATACTAAAAACACAAGAACATGAATTACCTTAATGAAGGTATGCCAATCATGCGTTTTCATCCCTAGCCCAAATTCACTTTTCTTTGATATGAGATTGTTTATGTTCGTAGCAAATCCTGTGGGAAATTGAATTTTTCGTATGAATTCTTTTATAGCATTGCTTTGTTGGTCCGTTAATAACCAAGGAAGTTCACTTATATTAATTTGGTCTCCATGGCTATTTGATTGAATGACATTTATCATTGCATGATTGGAATCCTGAATGTCACTACATATTTTGATAATTTTTTCTTTGTCACGCCTTCCATCCAATATTTTCCATAGTCTCTGTTATATTCTTTCCAATATGCATACTATCAAACAAATGAACAATTTGTAACTACTCGTGGTAGGGCAACCTACTAAATTGTTGGGGATAACTTCTTAGTCCCTTAGGAAGGTGGTCATTTATGCCTTCACGACCTTCATGATCATCAATCACATCATCAGTAAACAAAACAAAATAGAAAAGATATTTTATGGCAAACCAATAGATGGAATGGCATTAACTTGACGATTAATTCTATTATATTCCAACTTCCACATGTGAGGTGTCATTCTTCATGGCTTTGATGTTTCTCTTCTTTCCCATTGAAAAGATGTTTTTCAGTATTTCGATACTTATGATTTTTGTGGAGAAAGTGCCTATACTCATCAAACACCTACTTTCCTAAACTTTTTGAATGACGAGATTTCATCTTTGGACCACAAACAGGACATGCAAATTTTCCCTTTGTTTGAAGACCTACAAGATAATGTATAATTGGATTAAATATGATAATTTTTTGAATTATAATGTTCATGCACAACTCAAACACTATAACATACCACAAAAATGTGTTATCCCCGGGGCATCGTGTATTGTCCATAGAAGCATCACATGGAATTGTAATTGTCTTTGTCCTATTGGTCTAGAGACGTCATACATAGTGACACCATTCCATAACTCGAACAACTCGTTGATAAGAGGCTTGATATATACATTCATATCTTTAACTTGGTACTTACCTAATCGAATGAACAAAAACATTACATAATTATTATGACCATTTTACTGCAATATTTATAATTAAATTTAGATGACTATAGTTAAATGATAAAATACCTGGAACAATCATTGTGAACATTATGTGCTCCCTCTTTATGGACATCCATGGATGAATGTTATTGTTGATTAAAAAAATAGGCCACATTGAGTAAACAGATCTCATCTCTTCAAATGGATTGACACTATTCGCTGCCAATGAAAGCTTGAGATTATGAGGCTCTTCTTTAAAGTGTGGCCACTTTTCCTCTATGTCCATAAATGCTAAACCATCTGCAGGCATTCGAATAATATCATCTTGACTTCTATTGCATGTATGGTAATCCATAAATTGTGTCAAGCTAGTACACTTGAATAATCGTTGCATACGTGGAATAATGGGAATATAGCGAAGAACCTTGCGAGGAACCCTTTTTGTTTTTTGATCTGTTCGATATCTATTGATATGACATTCAGGGCATTCAGTTTGAAATTCATGTTGTTTGTGATATATAATATGATCATTGGGACAAGCATCTATTGCTTGATACTCCATTCCAATATCTTTCATAACGACATATAATTCTCGGTATGAGCGAGGTAGAATATTTGATGGTGGTAACAAAAACTCACCTATCAATCTACAATAAAAAAATATAATTTGTTAATATAAATAATATTAATGGTACAACATGATTCACAATTTATTATGACATATATGACATACCTTAACATACGTGACATTGTTATGTTGGATAAACCATTCATAACCTTCAAGTTCACCAACAACAATACAACGGAGAAAAGAGTTGCCTGCGAGCCTTCGTAAAGGGCCTCAGATGCATTCTCAAGTAGAGGGACATCATGAACAACATCAAGATCATCTTCATCATCATGATCAACTGCATGAGTACTAAATGTGTCATGGATCAATGTATTTGTACCATCATCTTCAATTGTGTTTTCTGGCTCATGATCGTCATCTTCCATGGGATCATTATCTTCAGCTTCGATATTCACACCTCCATGTTTGTCCACTTCGAAAACCATATTCTTCTGGTTGTGTCGATACATACCATGTGCTCTAGGGTGCTCAACCTATTTAAAATTGATAAACATAAATAAACCATGATCATGATCTCATCATCACGTGATTTATTATGTATATAAATTGTTAAAATGATATAATGAAAAACTTACCAATGGATGATAATCATGTCCACCTTCAATGTGACCATGCAGCCTATAATGTTTCTTCACTGTTTTGATTAGAAGTCTTCTAGTCTTTAACCCCTTCCAAATTTTACACGGACAATAACATTTTCCATCACCTTTTCTTTTCAAGTTAGACCATAATCCAGTAATTGTCTCCTTATTTTGTTGTTCATTGATATTGTCTGACATGGTCTTTCTTCACAGACAAGAAAATCGGGCTATAGAACTAGTTATATAGAAGTTGAAATGTTAGTTATGAAATCACGTTTCAGTATAATATACCGAATTAAATTACTTGAAAATAGAAATTATCATCATTGAACCAAAACCATTTAACTCTTCTTTTTCATCTCAAAACATATCTAATGGCTTTGTGGTATGCTATTCTTGTATAAGATATTAAGTTGACTGATGTCTAATTGGCGTAATTCATGAGTTTCTAATGTGAATTCAATATCCTAAACATTGGAGAGACCTTATCTGACTTGCCTAATCAATGTGGTTGCTGTCCTAATATGAAATACTGAGTTCTACCCTTGCCTCTACATCAAACTTCTCACATCACGTTTCTTCAACAAAACACACTAATATGAATTGAGCCAACACCATGAGGATAGGGTCAAGTATCATGGTAACTAATCATAATACGTGAAGACGGGGTTCACACATAAGTGTTGGCTCTCAACAATGCCACACTTCCAAAATTGTCAGTCTCAAGACTTGTCCTATTGGGTGAGCCCTCATTGATGGCCACAAGGCCAAATCAATGTATGTAGGCTTGAACTCCTAACTCTAGGATAGGAGGACCCTACATAAGGTCTATGAACACTCACTTGTTATTACAATAGAAGGAGCCTTCCTCTAGAACTTTGTTTGCAACGCACACATCAATATTGGTAATAATTGTTATGATGGATGGTCTATTAGGACGGTAAATAAAATGCTTATTCTTTTTCCACCCTTTGAAACTACAACAAGGTATTTGACTTGGCAGGGTCCCCACACATCACTTCAACAACAAACATTAGGCAATTCAACCTTTTGCCTTCTCAATGCATTTTTTTTTTGTCTTTCACTGGTTTTCTCAGTCCGATACATAGGGATATCAAACCTTTCATGGCATCATCACACGCGCCTTCCAATATGCAGTCCTTTAATATTTTAGGTGCCTACACACTATATTGTTTTTAAGTATTGATGTAGTCTTAAGACATCTCATGACTCCATTATATGTCCACACTTGGGTTTACAAACACAACTCTGTCAAAACAAAAACAATATCAATAGTAAAACTATGACTGTGACAATCAATACCCTTAGGGTAGTCATAGAAATTTAATCTATTTCATTTGATTTTGATCGACAAACCCTTTCGAAGGTTTCATAGGGTCCCCTCACCCCTCTCTCTATCATCAACCAAATTCTTCCCTGATATGATACATAGCATGAAAAAAGGTCTATCATCAAGCATGATATGATACATAGCATGAAAAAATGCACATAAAACCCCAATTTCATTAAGAAAAACTCTTGGATGGCATGCCAAAGGCCTATTTATTCCCGTCCAAGTGTGTTACAACCTCAAACCACCATAAACTAACTTTCCAACCATATTTTTAAGAAGTTTCTACAAGAAATGCAAAAGTTGTCATGGCAATATGACAACTTTTTTCCCAATGGACCTCAAACTTTCACAATTAGGTCTCTATTTGTTGTTAGAATGTGATCTATGACTAAGTATTAGAGGATCTTACTAACTTGGGTATCATGATTTTATGTGTCTCTGACATGACTCCTAGTAACTATATAAGGATTTTACTAGTCCTAGATCTATGCCTTGTCTTTTTGATATGGTTCCTAGTGAGAATATATGAATCTTACTAGTTCTAAATGTCATAACTTTGTGTTTTTCATGCTCCATGTGTGTTACCAATGCTACTCATATTACTCACTTTGTACTTCCCTTTTATCTCAATATTGTAGATTGACAATATCATGTCTTGGGAGTTACCACCTTTCCAAACTTGTAGACATCTTGACTCTTCAATATCTTGGTGAAAGAATATTTGGTTTCTCCATATTTTCCAAAGAGTAAATGAGCATAATTTCATACTCTTACTAAGAGGGGGCTAAATATTGCATCATAAGTTGTATCTCTTTAAAAATATACACTAAGTTTGGACTCAATTTAAGTGGTTGTGCCTTATTTATGCTTAATTGTACTTAGGTTTGACAATGTTTCCATAAATTTGGTTCATTCCCTTATTCATGATGTTCCTGATGGCTCATTTTTATAGGACTAGGGTCTTGGGAACTCTTATTCATGGAAATTGGACCTAAAATTTGAAAGATGAATGGTGGATTCACAAATAGTAGAAATTTCCTCTCCAAATTTGGACTTTTGCAAAAGTTCAATTTGAAAAGGTGTAAGGACCATCCATATAAGGTCCATCTTTAAAATTACATGATGATACCATCCATGCATATTAAATGATATAGTAAAGTAATAAAGAAGGAAAACCATTTCCTGAAGTTGTCAAATGATTTAAAGATGCACAACAGTCCACTAAATGAAATTCACTAAAAAAGAAAACAAAGTATGCTACAAGATAGTGGCTAAGATGCAAAGAATGAAGTTAAATAGACAAAGAAAAACCATGAATATTACCAAGTCAAAAGGAGTAGCTATGACCTCTTAGGTATTTTTTCACTTGCATAAATTAGACTTCTTAAGGATAGAAACACATGTAGATAGTAGTATGAAGTCTTTTTGATGTTTTTTGAAGTAGTTGAAGGAATGGCTTATTTTAGTTATATCTAACCCAAGACAATTTCAACTCAAAGTAAGGAATAAAACCATATGTCCTATAAGTTTGGGAAGCTAATTGAGTAGCTGGATAAGATAGAGCATGACTATAGGGTAGTCTTGAGACTCTTTTAGCTCGATTAGAACATGTACCAAGTATCTAGGAGCTTACAAAGCCAATTCAACCATATTTCAATTGAAAATGCAACAAAAGGAGTAAAAGCTTTGAATACACCTCAAAAACCACTCCGGTGGCCAAGTAGGTGGAAATAGTCTTTTCCAACATTTTTTTTCTTCATAGATGCAGCCCTATATTCTCTTTATTATTTGAGATGAGAAATACATTATTGGCGGTTCCGTTATTACCCAATCCAGTATTGATCTGATCTTGATATTGTCATAAAAGGAGTGACTATCCTAAGTGCTTGATATTGTCACAAAAACTGAGTGTTGTAGCAGTGAATCTTCCTTTGACCTTTGGGTGGCTGCGAGGGTAAAGACCCATGGTGGTATATGTTTAGTGGTTCTTGTAAGAGTATCCAAAAGTACATTGGTTTTTGGATATCTAGTACATTTTGTGAGTTGAGTACCAGGGGGGATTAGAAGACCTAGTTGAAGGAGGATTTGTGTGAATAAGGGTTGAGGGTGTTGGTGGTGATTGAATGTTGGAGAGTTGGATTGTGACTTAGACATGTTTATTTGTCCTATTTGAGTGTGATTCAATGGTTGGATGAGGGTTGGTGAGTATGGGTGTGTTTTGGGGTATTGAATCCTTTTGAGTAACTTGTGGCCTTGTGAGGGGTCTTGTGAGTAAGTGAAGGGTTGACACCTAATTGAATAGGTGAGTTGGGAGAAATATCTCCCTTGTTGGTTGAGTTTATTGGATTCTTTGCATCAGCATGCCTTTTCGCTATCAATCCATTCAAACTTCCACCCAAAGATTCAATCTTGTCAAAGTTCAAAATAAATTTCCTTGTTGTCCTAACTATCTTGCATCAACTTTCATATCACTAGGTAGTCTTTTGCTTAGAACTATCATCTTTCATGGTAGGATACCATCTTAGTCCCTTGAGTTAAGCTAGCTTACCTTTAGAATTTATCATTTCCTAATGAAGTTGTTAAAGGGGAAAATGTCACTAATCAAGTTGAAATGTCAATTTCTCAATCTGCCTAAGGTAAAAGGTTAAAATAAATTGCAAAAGATAGAACAAGGCTACGAGAAAATGAATATTCAGTATTACCTAAATCCACATTATCAACAAAATCTAGAAATAACCTTGTATGTAAATAATTTATCATGCCAAAATTGCCAATTCTAACATGAAAATGAGACCAAGGAAAGCACTAGAACAACTACTACTATTCATTCACATGTTCCTTATTAACCTCAATCACCATGAAAGATGCACAAATTGATTATAAAAAAGAAGATGTTTCATAAATGTAAATATTAATTCAGGACTAAGGAAAATGAAAGAAATAAAAGAATACCAAGCAATAAAAAAAGACTACCAGTACCGTTGCAAACTATGAACTTCATTTCCATTAATTTTTCAAATTATACTAGCAAAGCACAAGTATTCAATCTATAGCCTATTGCTAAATGTCTTTTGAAATAAAACACACTAATGAGTGTTACTAAACTTGGACCTTAAATAATCAATTATTAGACCCTCAAAATGAATTTTGAAATTACATTTATAGCGAAACTTTTTCCTCAAAATTAGAGGTTAAATTTCACCCAAAACCTTATCAAACTAAGCGGTACAATCAACACACAAGATACTAGCCTATAACTGAATTAAAAACTATAAGTTGACTCATGAAAATGAAATATAAGTCAGAAGGAACTTAGAATATGGAGTCAAAGAAGCATGGAGAACAACAAAAAGAGGATCTATCTAGGCCCCCACCCCCAAGATGACTCCTCCTAAAATTTTAAACTTAGGTGCACAAGAAACAAGATGAAGAACAAAGACCAAAGTAGGTTGTAACTACCATGAACCCGTCCATCCAAAGTGATGAGAATCTAGATGTTCCTAAGTGGCTACAATTCAACTTTGAAAGGATAAAGAAGAGAGTATTGAAGAAAGTAAGTTTGCAAAAGATGATCGTTGAGGTTGAGGCCGCAAGGAAGTCAAAGAAGGCAATGACTTTGTATGCCACCTAAAACTATGCAAAAGGAGAGATAGTTGCCAATACCCTAAAATAGAGAAGATTTAGTAAAAACTACCGATACCCTAAACTAGGGTAACTCGAGACAGTAAGAAAATGGTTCGGGGGTCATATAGACTAGCTTTATACTATATTTTAATTACAAAGTGATAAGTTGTGTGGTTGGAGATTTTCAGTCCACCCCTTCTAGGTTAGGATTGTGCTAAACCGAACACAATTGTATCTCCCTAGGGCTTCCAGGTCGGGTGTGTTAGGCTAGCCGGCAAGAGAAAGAAATGCTTGCCCAAACAACACTGAATGAAGGTTGCAAATCACTTGACTAATATTAATTCCCATTGTTTTCTTGTGCATTGGTTTGATCTCCATCAATTCAGCAGCCAGAGGCAGACACCGCCCTATATATTAGCTTGTACAATAGTGATCAATCAACACGTATACGAGAGGAAGGGATTGCTGTGACAAAATTGAATGATCACTCCTCAATCACAGTTCTATGGTTTTACAAGGAGTGGATTCCTACAGGGTATTACGCATTCAGGGAACCACACCTTTGACTAGGAGCCATCTGGCCTGAGATTGAATAATCAATATGAATACGAGATTGACCAATTTGCATTAAAAACTAGGGCAATTAACCACCACATGTCTCATTTCCTAACAAATTTTGCATAAAAAAGGAATCTCTCATACTCCAAGAGTTGCTTCCACAATCGGTCAATATCCCACAAGAATGCAGGCATAGCTAGCATGTATAAAAGCAAGCAAAAGTTGTAGAATCTCTTGAATGGTATATTTTTTGCAACATGAAATTAAGGTGAAGAATCTACCTCCTGTGCGGGATTGCAAGCAATGCACAAATGCCTTCGATGTGGGTTTGATGTTGTTGGGGGTTGAAGTTGCCACAGACGCCTACGCGGGATTGCAATGCACAAATGAATTGCCCTCTTCTTTTTTTTTAAGTAATGGCCATTGTCGTCGGAATTATGACGAACTCGAGAAATTTTTTGAAAAAAAGAAATTTTTTCATTGCTAATGCCTTCTTCATCGAAACCAAATGGCAAATTGCCGTTGGAATTACCATGAATTCAGGCATTTAAAAAAAAAAAATCAAATTTGGTCACAATATACCTTCTCTGTCGGAAACTTTAGTCAGAAATCTAGTCCAAATGTACTAGTGGAGCAATTAGGAAATATTATCCAAATATTTATTAATTAGGCCCTTTAATTGCTTTTTCACTTAAGCTAAACTTAGGTGTTTTATTATCTAGAGTTTGATTTCCTAGCATTAGTTCTAAATGTAGTTGAACTTAATTTAGCTCCTACTTTGCATTGCTTTAGTTCTACTAATTTTATCATTAGGGTTTGCACCTAGGGTTTCATTCATCCTTTATAAGGATTCTTTCATTCATTGTAATTGTACCTCCAATATTGTATCTTCAATCATTCTTTGTGCATAATATAGAATTATCTAGTTGTTATAGAGCATACAATCTTTGCTTGATCTTGTTTGTGTGATAGGTGATTTGCTTGCAGATGATTCTTGGCTCTTGTGCTTGATCATCAATTTCTACATAGTATTTGTGCAATGTCACCCGACCATGTGGTACCCATTGGTCTACCACATTGTGTGTTGGCAACAATAATGAAGGAAAACTGAGAGGTGGGGGGGGGGTGAATCAGTTTTCACTAGATTAAACCAATTCAACACAATCTTAGATTTGATCAACTGCAGCAAGAATAAAGATAAGGATAATAACACCATCACACATAACAAAAATATTTTTGACGTGGAAAACCCGGTTAAGGGAAAAACCATGGTGGGAACCTACCCACAGTTTGATGATACTCTGCAGTAGTATGTGTAAATATTACAATGGGGAATGCACATGCATTCAGACACACTACCTAGAGCTCATTGCTCAAGATATAATGACCCATAAGGCTCCAACCCTCAGGGAACATTCACTACCTTACAATAATGATCAAATTACAATCTAGATTATCTGAAATGCAAAAATGGCATGTGCTAATTCCTGATGACAGTTCAGGTTAAGCTCATTTGTCTGCCCTACAACAATCTCTTCTCAATACACTATACTGAAAGATAAATTTTCTTATGCACACATACACCACTCTCTGATAATGCAGAAACCACATTGACACACAAATTACATGAATCTAATGCCTATTTATACAAATCATCAACCTTGACTACAAGGTCGGCCAAACCCTTGACCCTTAATTGCAAAATTACATCACATGATACATAAATCAATCACCAGACCAATATAATATCATAGATGACATATTATGGACCTAAATCAACCTTCCAAACATGCATCACCACCAGAAATCTCACCAAGATCAACCGCAATACGTTACACCATAAAAAATACCACATAACACAAAGAATATCAACTGATCAACAAAATCACCAATACCACGCACACGGATCAATGTGGACCAATAAAACAAATAGGACACAACCAGGAAACACTAACAAGAATGTTAGAACCATTCGCAATAGCTGCACCAACACCACTTATTCAAATCTTCATCGATCAACACACTAACTCTCAAGAACACTCAACAACAACAATTTAGACTAGAAAGATAACTTGCAGAGCATCAAATCATGAACCATTTCAAATGAAGATACATATGAAAATCCAAAACATTCTCCCAAATCCACAACCAAAGGTATAATTATACCAGAGCACAATGGATCAAATACCAAAATCTGCCAACCACTGAACAAATAGACCAAACTTCAAACTGGATCAAATATATGATCAAGTAAATTTCTGGATCACTGAAACCAATAAGGATTGAATTATTCCAACATCCCAAATAGATAAACCAACCATATCAACTCAATGCAATCACCAGAACACCAAACAACTCTTTGCAACACTAGAGCACAAGAATATGTTGACATCAATGACAACAACATATCTTAGCAACATCAATATCCAATAATCTCCCCCTTTGGCATTGATGACAATATATGAATGTGAAAAAAAATCAATGCAAAGGAATAGATCAACACCAACAATATGTAAAATACTCCCCCTAAGATCATGCACACAAAGCTTCAAAGATAGAGTAATTTTTCACATGCCTCTCTCCCCCTTTGACAACAATGCCAAAGATTGAATACAAATCATGCTTTTCTCCCCAAAACTCATCCTCTAAGAAGGAAAATTTCTCCCCCTTAGGATAAAATCACAACTGAACACATACTGACTACTCCGTTTGAGTAGCAACACAAACCCATCAACCCAGATGAAAAGATAAGACTCTAAAGTCCACCGAATTGATGTAACTCCATGCATCTAGTTCTCATCAAGAGTGGTAGAGAACCCTAACTTGTCTCTCAAATAGACAAATGTATCTGTAGGCAAAGCTCTAGTGAAAATATCTGTAATCTGATCCTTTGTAGATACATATTCCAATTTGACTTCTTCATCACTGACCTTCTCCCTCAAGAAATGATACTTAATTGATACATGCTTTGTTTTAGAATGCAGTACCAGATTTTTGGAAATATTGACAACACTTGAATTATCACAATAAATAACAGTAGGCTCATCATAAATCACTCTAATATCCTTCAACATCTTCTTCATCCAAACTACCCAAGTATAGTTGCTATCAACAATAATGTATTCAGCTTCAGTAGTAGATAGAGATACATCATGTTGCTTCTTATTGGACCATGAAATCAACTTCTTTCCTAAAAAGAAAGCTCCACTGATAGTGCTCTTCCAGTCATCAACATCACCTATCTAATCAACATCAGTGTAGGCACATAGTAGAAAATCATCATTCTTTGGATACCATAAACCATAGTCAACAATTCCCTTCAGATATCTGAAAATCCTCTTTACAATAGTAACATGAGTCTCTTTAGGATCATCTTGAAATCTAGCACAAAGACAAACAACATGCATAATATCTGTTCTAGTTTGAGTTAAGTACATCAATCCGCCAACCATAGAACTATACAAAGTTTGATTAATTTTCTGAGATTCATCATTCCTAGACAATTTGCATCCAGTCACCATAGGAGTTCCAATAGGTTTAGAATAAACTAACCCAAACTTCTTCAGCAATTCCTTCACATACTTAGATTGAGAAATGAAGATACCTTTACTAGTTTGAGTAATCTGCAATCCTAAGAAGATTTTTATTTCATCTATCATGGACATCTCAAATTCCTTTTGTATATCATCAACAAACTTCATACTTAAATCATCTCCTCCAAAAATGATATCATCAACAAAGAATTCAACAATCAAAATATTATCATTCTCAACCTTAAAGTATAAATTACTATCAACAATACCTTTACAAAATCCCAACTTCATCAAGTATTTGTCTAATCTAGCATACCATGCTCTAGGGGCTTGCTTAAGTCCATACAATGTTTTATTCAATTTGCATACCATATCTCCTTCATCTGATAGAGAAAATCCATCTAGTTGCTCAATATAGACTTCCTCTTCAAGATCACCATTTAAAAAGGATGACTTGACAACCATCTGATATATTTTAAAGTTTTTGTAAGCAACAATCTAACAGCTTCACTTCTAGCCATCAAAGAAAAAGTCTCCTCATAGTCAATTCCTTCCATCTGAGAACACCCTTTACATACCAATCTTGCTTTGTTTATGACAAATTCACTGACTTCATTTTGTTTAGTCCGTAACACCCATTTAGTACCAATTACATTCTTGTCTTTATGTTCTGGAACAAGCTCCCAAGTGTTGTTGTTCTCAATTTGATTCAACTCTTCTTCCATTGCTTTTATCCAATTCTCATCTTTACATGATTCTGCATTATCTTTAGGCTCAATCTTTTAAATTAAGCATATCTCTTCAACAAGAATCCTTCTCCTAGTCATCACACCTTTATTCTTATCACCAATAATCTAATTTTTTGAATGATTCAATCTTACATACCTTGGAGTCTTATGATTATTCTGATTCTCAGGCTCTTGTACTTCTTCACTGGCAACAACAATATTTAGATTAATTGTCTCCACCAGATCATTCTACTTCAAGATCTCAGTCTACATAGGCTTAGGAACAACATCTTCATCATCAAAATCATAACTGCATGCTCTGATCTTCTTTCCAAGACATTCATCAACCTTTACATTTGCACTCTCCACTATCTTCTTCAGTGTCTTGTTGTAACACCAATAGGCCTTTCTCTTAGTAGAATATCCCAAGAAGATTCCTTTGTCACATTTTGCATCAAACTTTCCTATATCCTCGTCTCTCTTGATATAACATTTACCTCCAAAAAATCTGAAATATCTAACTGTAGGAACATGACCAAACCATAACTCATAAGGAGTCTTATCAGAATCACCTTTAATATGCACCCGGTTGAATGTGTAAACAACAGTGCTAACAATTTTCCTCCAAAAGGTTTGGGCAACATTTCCTTGAATCAGCATAGTCTTGACAACATCTAAGATAGTTTTGTTATTCCTTTCAACAACTCCATTCTGCTAAGGGGTTCTAGGAGCAGATAACTATCTTCTAATGCCATTCCTCTCACAGAATGTATCAAATTCACTTGATGTAAATTCTCCTCCTCTATCAGATCTCAGACACTTTAGCCTCAATCCAATCTTAGTCTCCACTCTAGCTTTGAATATATTGAATTTCTCCAATGCTTCTGATTTCTACCTTAGAAAGGTAACACACATCATCCTAGAATAATCATCAATCAACAACATGGAATATTTGTCACCCTGCATGCTTCTCACTCTTGTAGGACCACATAAGTCAGTATGCACTAGATCTAACAATCCATTAGATGAATACAACTTACTCTTGAATGAAGTTCTTGTTTGGTTTCCCATCTGACATTCCTTACATACCGGATTAGCAAGCTTCACAATTTTAGGCAAATCTCGAACAACTTGAGTAGAACTTATCCTTATCATGCAGCCAAAATTAACATGACACATCCTCCTATGCCATAACCAACTTTCATCAATTTGGGCAATCAAGCAACTTTTCTCACCAGCATTCAAGTGAAAGATATTACCTTTAGTCTTAGTACCTGATGCGATCTCCATACCAAAGGCATTTAGGATCTTGTATTTACCATTCTTGAATTGAAAATAACATCCCTTGTCAATCATCTGTCCAACACTCAAAAGATTATGTTTCAAACCTTCAACATACAAGACATCATTAGTATTGTGCTTACCATTGAAAGATATAGAACCTTTACCATGAATCACACAGGCTTTGTCATCTTCAAATATCACTATGCCACCATCATACCTTTCCATACTCACAAATTTACTTTTATCACCTATCATATGATGTGAACAACCGCTGCCAATTACCCATTCATCTTTCTCTTCAATCTTATCAGCCAATGGTTTCTCCTCAACAATGCAACTTGCAGGATTCACTGGTATCGAATCATCTTCCTTGATAGCAATAAATACAAACTCATCTTTTGGATTCCCATTCTTTGATTCTTCATCTGTTACACCTTCATCAACAACATAATAACAACTCTTCTAATTTCGGAACTTCCGGTAGGGCTTATCATTCTTATCATGCTTCTCATATCTATCATACTTATTAGATCTATCTTGTCTTTCAAATTTATCATGCTTATCATATCTAGACGTTCTCTTAGGGCACCTGGAAGCAAATTGTCCTATCTGATTACAAGAGAAACATTTCAAAGGTAACTTTCCATCATACTTATCAACTCCCTTAGGCAATCTCCAAGCAATAAGGGCTTCAAGCTCATCCAATTTGTTAGGACCCAGAGGAAATAGAGAGGGAGGGGTGGGGGGGTGAATCAGTTGTCTATTAATTTCAACCCAAATATAACTTAACCAAACTTAGTGCATAATACCAGTAAACTAAACTTTAATGCCGGTAGACAGTTTAGCAATTAATAACAGTACCGGTAAAGTTTAATGTATGAAGCAGAAAGACAAATAACATACACAACACATAACACAGTTATTTGTACGTGGAAACCCTGTAAGGGGACAAACCATGGTGGGAAACCTTACCCACAATTAGATGATACTATTGCATATAGTATGTGTGTACAAATGAGGTCTGTACATTTAGAAAGGCCAACTTCCTAGAGCTCACTGCTCAATCAAAAAATGGGAGTCACACTGACTACAATTGGATGGTTAAATCCAATGATAATGTACTGCTCAAAATAGCATCTTCATATGATAGATTCAGTACTGGTTAAGCTCTGATTGTCTTCTTCATACCTTCCTTGAATCTTCAAATGATGTCTATGTGTATAGCTCTACTTATATTCACATTTAGCTTATTACACTCCCTTTTCCACAATCCTCTTAATCTCACAAATGAGATCTTACATATATACCAAAACCTAAGACCAAATGTGTAGGTCGGCTCACTAAGATTATTAAAATCAAATCAATTACAAATAAATCAATATGCGATGCATGATGTTGACTCAATGCATTTACAATAATAACAAATCATCTCTAGAATGTGTCATGCTGATCTGGAATAGATAATGCTTGCCGATCCATAACCTAGACCTATTTACCGGTAAGAACAAATATGCAAACTCGATTAGACCAATAATCAAATCACCAAAACTAAGTGTCCAAACGATGTCTTTGACATAACCAAGTAATCTCCAGATGATAACAAATCATCCTCAGTGCCAATGAACAATATAACCTGTTGGTGAACCAGATACCGATGTCTGTGCATAAGTCACTGAACATGCTGGTGAACATAACCAAAGATCTCCACAAAGATAAGTGTTGACAAGTGTTAACATCAATGACAAAACCAATGCAACACATCCATAATACCAACAATCTCCCCCTTTGGAATTGATGGCAACACAAGATGGAAAAACCATCTAAGTGCCAAAGCAAAAATGCTAAAAACCAAAAACCAACAATCTCCCAAAGAGATCATTAACTAGAAAACAAAATACAGATACATAGGGTAACAATCTCTCCCCCAATGAATAATCTCTCCCCAAAGGATAATGTGTTTTTCCATAGTCTCTCCCCCTTTGACATCATATGCCAAAGCAATACAAAACCAAATACAATAAGTTCATAGAATTTATTACAAATGCCAATTGTTATAACCAAATTTATTCAATGTACTCCCCCTGAGAAGTAGCTCTCCTTCATCAAAGCTAGAAAAAAGATTTCTCTGTTAATTCTACCGGTTTGATGCCATGCTCCAACTATCTAAGTTTCTATCAGTGAGGGTATAACTCCAAGCTGATCTCTTAGATATTTAAAAGTTTCCTTAGGCAAAGGTTTAGTAAAGATATCTGCAATCTGCTCTTTAGTATTCACATAAACCAATTTCACTTCTTTTGCTTCAACATTCTCTTTCACAAAATTGAATTTGATAGAAACATGTTTAGTTTTAGAGTGAAATACCGGATTATTTGATATATCAATTACTACCATATTATCATAGTAAATGATTATAGGTTCTTTGCATTTTACCTTTATGTCCTTCAACATTTTCTTAATCCATAATACCTGTGTACAATTAGTTGCTGCTGCAACATTTTTTGATTTTGCTGTTGATAGTGATGTACAACTTTGTTTCTTGTTGAACCATGAAATTAGTCTGCTGCCAAGAAAAAATACTCCGTCGGTGGTGCTTTTTCTTTCATCTACATCTCCTGCCCAATTTGCATCTGTGTATGCACATAAATCAAAATTTTCATCTTTAGGATACCATAAGCCAAGATTTGTTGTGCCTTGTAGGTACCAGAAAATCCTTTTTACTGCTGATTCATGATTTTCTTTAGGATTACTCTGAAATCTTAAAACAATACATACTGCATTCATAATATTAGGTCTTGTTTGTGTCAAATACAGTAAACCTCCTATCATAGATTTGTATCTTGTCGGATTAACAGGTGCTGATTCATCTTTCAATGATAGTTTATCAGTTGTAGTCATAGGTGTACTTACTGGTTTAGAGTTTTCCATGCCAAATTTCTTAAGTAATTCCTTCAAGTACTTTGATTGATTTATGAATATACCTTTATTAGTCTGTGAAATCTGCAATCCTAAAAAGAATTTTATCTCCCCAATCATAGACATTTCAAATTCTTCCTACATCTTATTAGAAAAGTCTTTACACAATCCATCTTCTCCTCCAAAAATGATATCATCAACAAAAAATTCAATAACCAAGATGTCATTATTAGTCACTTTGTAATATAAGTTGCTGTCAACATTACCTTTAGTGTAACCAAGCTTCAAAAGATATTTGTCCAATCTAGCATACCAAGCTCTAGGAGCTTGCTTCAATACATATAAAGCTTTCCTTAACCTGCGAACCATATCTTTGTCATCTGTCAAAGAAAATCCATCAGGTTGTTCAATGTAAACTTACTCTTCAAGATCACCATTCAGAAATGCACATTTAACATCCATTTGATATACTTTATAGTTCTTGTGTGCTGCAAAAGCTAAGAATAATCTGACTGCCTCAATTATAGCTACTGGTGAAAAGGTTTCGTTGTAATCAATTCCTTCTTTCTGTGAATATCCCTTACACACTAATCTTGCTTTGTTTCTGATTACCTTACCATCTTCATTAAGTTTATTTTTGAATACCCATTTAGTTCCAATTACAAATGAATCAATATGCGATGCATGATGTGCGCAATGCATTTACAATAATAACCAATCATCTCCATAACGTGTCATGCTGATCTGGAATAGATAATGCTTGTTGCTCCATAACCTAGACCTATTTGCTGGTAACAACAAATATGCAAACTCGATTAGACCAATAATCAAATCACCAAAACCAAGTGTCCAAACAATATCTTCGACATAACCAAGTAATCTCCAGATGATAACAGATCATCCTCAGTGTCGGTGAACAATATAACCTGCCTGTGAACCAGATACCGATGACTGTGCATAAGTCACTGAACATGCTGGTGAACATAACCAAAGATCTCCACAAGGATAAGTGTTGACAAGTGTTGACATCAATGACAAAACCAATGCAACACATCCATAATACCAACATAATTCTCTTTCTTGCTCTTCCATTTCTCTCTTTTCTCTTTCATATCTTGAAACCCAACATGAAATTTCTCCCAGATCATACTTCTACTTCCCAGATATAGAGGCTCTAAATGTAGTCTCATATTTTCCATGTGATTCACCAAATTCACTCAATTCAAATGCAACAAGTTTTCCAACCAATATGTCTCTTGTCATAGTAGTCATACTCCATATTTCATCAATAGAAGCTACTTTATGCTTGTAAGTAGGAGGAAATGATCTCGGTACCGTAGGAACAATCTCATCTTCTTCAAGGGTTCCACTGGAACATTTGATGTTCATGACAAGCTCATTCACCTTAGACATAAAGGATGTTATGTTTTCATCTTCTCCCATCTTCAATGCTTCATACTTTCCTTTCAAGCTCTACAACTTAGCAACTTTAACTTGCACATCTCCTTCATCTAAGGTCTCTAGCTTTTTCCAGATCTCATGTGCAGTCTTCAAACCCATCACATTTGTCATCTTTGAATCAATGAAGGCACTCAAAAATGCTTCCTTAGCTCTTATGTTATGTTCAACATCCTTGATCTCAGTTGTAGTAACCGGTCCATTCTAAGGAACATTGTAGACATTCTTTGTAATCTTCCAATACTCATCTCCGAGACACTTCAAATGAAATTCCATCTAGTCCTTCCAAACAGTATAATTGCTTCCATTGAATCTCAGACTCTCCTTCTTGAACACATACACTGCTATCTCGGATCTCCTCAAGTGGTCAGGCTTCTTCCGAAGGATCTAGCTCTGATACCAATTGTTGGCAACAACAATGAAGGAAAAATGAGAGGGGGGGGGGGGGGCGTGAATCAGTTTTCACTAGATTAAACCAATTAAGCATAATCTCATATTTGATCAAATGCAACAAGAATAAAGATAAGATTTTTGACATGGAAAACTCGGTTAAGGGAAAAACCACGGTGATAACCTACCCGCAGTAAGATGATACTTTGCACTAGTATGTGTAAATATTACAATGGGAAATGCACATGCATTCAGACACATTTCCTAGAGCTCACTGCTCAAGATATAATGAACCAGAAGGCTCCAACCCTTAGGGAAGGTTCACTACCTTACAATAATGATCAGACTACAATCCAGATTACATGAATTGCAAAAATAGCATCTGCTAATGCCTGATGACAGTTTGGGTTAAGCTCATTTGTGTGCCCTACAAAAATATCTTCTCAATACACCATACCAAAAGATAAATTCACTTATGCGCACATACACCACTCTTTGATAATGCAGACACCACATTGAGACACAAATTACATGAATCTAATCCCTATTTATACAAATCATCAACCTTGACTACAAGGTCGGCCAAACCCTCGACCCTTAATAACAAAATTACATCACATGATACATAAATCAATCACCAGACCAATATAATATCATAGATGACATAGCATGGACCTAAATCAACTTTCCAAACATGCATCACCACCAAAAATCTCGCCAAGATCAACCGCAATACGTTACACCATCAAAAATACCGCATAACACAAAGAATATCAACTGATCAACAAAATCACCAATACCACACACATGGATCAATGTGGACCAATAAAACAAATAAGAAATGATCAAGAAACACCAGCAAGCATGTTAGAACCATCCACAATAGATAAACCAACACCATTGATTCAAACCTTATTGATCAACATGCTAACTCTCAAGAACACTCAACATCAACAATTCATACTAGAAAGATAACTTGCGAAGCACCAAATCACGAACTATCTGAAGTGAAGATACATATGAACATCCAAGACATTCTAACAAATCCACAACCAAATTTATAATCATACTGGAGCACAATGGATCAAATACCAAAATCTGCCAACCACTGAACAGAAAGACCAAACTTCAAACCGGATCAAATAATATGATCAAGTAAACTTTTGGATCACTGAAACCAATAAGGAATGAAGTATTCCAGCATCCCAAATAGATAAAACAACAATATCAACTCAATGCAATCACTAGAACACCAAATAACTCTTTGCAACACCAGAGCACATGAATATGTTGACATCAATGACAACAACATATCCTAGTAGCAACAATATCCAACATTGTGCTTGTGGAGTTAGTCACAAGGCCTATAAACTCAAGAAATAAAAATGATAAGGAAATAGACTTACACTCACACCATACATGAAGGTTACATGGAATACACTATCAATATTATGCAATGCATTATCATGAGGGAGTGATACCGACCAAGATTTCATCAAGGTTTTGCTCAATCTACTCTGGACATTAGATACTAGAGTGTAGTGGAGGGAGTGTCATTGTATGTGCTCAAGAGGATGCACCATACAGAACCAGGAACTCTCTCATACAGATGAGAATAAAAATCATGCAAGTCCTATTTCTACATGAGCAGGTATGCCTCTTTGGACAAGTTTCAATGCACCATGTGAAAGCATGTCTTCACAGAGCATCCATAGTGTCACGTTAGCACTCATGGAATTCTTGAGGAACCAAATTATCTTATTAATGTTTACCCCAAGTTTGTTAATATGTTATCACTTATTAACAAAATCCCTAATTAGATTGCCAAGTGTACCACTTATGGGTCAAGACACTATTGGGAGCCACTCCCTAGACTCACTCTAGGACCTAATCCTAGGCTCATGACAAATGGAATGCTCAACATCTCAATGAAATACTCATCAAATAATTTTAGCAATGCATTAAAAATCGTATTTTTCAATACTCAAATGGCCACAATATCACGAAATTGGATCCAAATCAAACCCAATTTAAAATTTACATATATAATATGATGTCTCCACATAATAATATCAAATTTTAAGAACCAAATTCTCATTTTATCAAAGGGCCAAATTGGAACCAAGCTAGTCGTGGAATCCATCCACCATTAATGGACCTCTAAAAAGCTCAAATTTTCAAACTCAATAAATAAAAATCTTGGGAAATCCCACTAGCCTACAACTATGCAACATTCCAAGAATTTAATAAAATCTACCTTTCGCCCATTTACAAAAAAAATTGGTAAAGTTTTGTTGGCATTATACACCCAGATGAGAATAGTTGATGTTGTCATTGATGGCAACCAATTGGTAACATGGTTCACAAGCTATACCGACAATAGACATCACCTACCGGCACCAATAGTTACAACAAAGGTTATTCACACCGGCATCCAGTTACACCGGCAACGGATTATACCAACACTCTAAGCCGACATAGAAATAATATTGTTTTGTATTGTAATTATATTTGTATAGCCAACATGATGTATTGTAAAGACTCATATATGTATGAGATCTTTTAAGTCATTTTGTAATGTAATTAGGAGTGTATGTAAGTGGTATATGAGACTGAATAATTGTATATGCACTTTGATGTAATTATCTTATGAGCGAATAAGAGCAGAGCAGAGCGAAACAAGGTTTATGGCAGAGGTATCAGATAGAGCTTAAACCGGTACTGAATCTAGTATTGCAGATGATGTTTTGAGTAGTACATTGTTATTGGATTTAATCATCCAATTGTAGTTAGTGGGACTCCATTTTTTTGTTAAGCAGTGAGCTCTAGGCTGTTGGACTTCCTACATGTGCAGGCCCCTATTGTACTAAGTAATATTTATTCATATTGGCCAGTGAGTAAATATTGTGGGTCACAAATCCCACCAAGATTTTTCCCCTACCGGGTTTCCTCGCCAAAATTATCTGTGTTATAGTGTGCATTGATGCTGATTCTTTTGTTTCTCTTTACTGCATTATTATTTGCTTACCGATATATTAATTTGGGTTATAAAGTTGCAAACAAGTTTAAATTTTCATCTACCAGTTAGACACTGATTCACCCCCCCCTCTCAGTGTCTTTGGGACTGTCCTAGCATCTAACAACTAGTACCAAAGCCTAGTCCTCTATTTGCAGAAGCCTAACAACTTGAGGAAGATTCTAAAACCAGTACTGATGGAAAGTTTGAGACAACAGTTGGAAGGGGCTCTTGAAGATTTTGATGTAGAAAAATTGAAGAACATCAAACTGGAAGATGAACTCAGGACTGCTTAGAAATTTATCAAAGAACTTCAAGATAACTTGGTTATAGAAAAGAATAAGAGAAAAGAATTACATGTGCAATTGCAAAACCAAGATGATGAAGAAAAGGAAACTCTCAGAGATATTTCAGAAAAATTGAGACAAGAGAATAGTAACATAAAGAAAGAGATGCAAGATTTAACCATGAGACTATGCAAGGATATTGAAGATAGAAAGAGGAATGAAGAAGATTTGGCCAGAAGACTTAATGAAAGATCAGATGAATCTTTAAGGCTTAGTTATGAAAATGATATGTTTAAAAAAGATTTGATTCACATGCAACATGATAAAGAGGAACTTATGAGATAAGTTAGCACTTTGGAAGGTGAATTGGTCACTGCAAATGAATACAAAGATAATTTCAAGAAGAGTTTAGAGAAGTTTGATGATATGCTGAAAAGTTAGAAACCCGATGGAGAAACAATTGGACTTGGATTTGAACATGGATAAAGTTCCAGGACTACAAACAATCATGATCACAACAACCGGTAAGGCAACCTAATGCTTATATATTCAATGGGAAATGTTTTAATTGCAACAAATTTTGTCATAAAGCAAATCAGTGTAGATTTAGGAATAATCAAAATACAAATTTACCCACCGGTCAAAGCTTCAAATGCAATAACAATGGACATAACTCAGAAAATTGCAGAATGAATGTGAAATGATATGTTTGTGGTAGATTTGGACATTTATCTAATCAATGCAGAACTCAAACTGGTCAAGGTTATGGAAAATCTATTCAGAGGAACAATGTAACTTGTTATGCATGTAACAAGATTGGGCATATTGAAATTTTTTGTAGAAGCAAGACTATACTGGTGAACAATAAAGGATCTAATGACAAAGGCAAAGAAAAGGTAAATGAAATCAAGCAAGAATTTTCTAAACAATAGATCAGGAAGAGAGATCAGAGAATTGATGAATCTGTCTCTGCACCGGTAGAACAGGACAATCTTGCACCGATAGGAGATTATTCATCTAACTAAGGAATAATCCTTAAGGGTAAGGCAACAAATTGAAAATCATGCATTTACCCTTAGTTGGTGGTAAGAAGTTATAACTCTTCTTTACTGGTAGACATGTTGAGTATTCACTTCACTGACAAAGCATTTATTGTAGCTGTAAGTTAACTTTTTGGTTATAAGGGCACTGCAACTTCTCATTTCATCTCACCAAGCATTCAAACATTCAAAGAGAGTGAAATTGAGAAAAGGCATCCCAAAGGTGAAGCAACAAAGGTTTTTTAGAGCATTCAAGGATTTCTCAGCTAAAAGGTATTTATCTTACGCAATGGCTTCTTCATCCTCTGTTCCTAAATTCATTGCAAACCCTACTATTGTGGAGAACATAAAATGATCGAGACCTATTTTCAAAATAATTCCTAAGATAGCAAAACTGGATGACTCCATTGGTGTATTTTCTAGAATCCTGAAGGGAGTTGCGTTTGCTGAAGACCCTAGGGCATACATACATTGTAACATTGAAAGTTTAGGGTTTGAAGATTTGAAGAATATGTTCATAAATGTTATCATTGACAAACATGGGGTAGTTAAACTAGAAGACAAGGTTGTTGAGGATTTAGGGTTCATTGACATCCTCCATATGCCAGAATTCTCAGATGAAACCACCCACTATGTTCTTAGCAGGATTCACGATGAATTTGTGGTTAGACTCAGTATTTAGGATCACTAAGGAAGCTAAAAGAGCTATTACTGGTTTACCCTCCACCATCACTAGGCCTGACAAGAAAAAGAAAATTCCAAACAAAGAGGTTATGAGCTTAACCGATGCAACATTTGACAACAGATCACTTAGGGTTAATGATATAAAAGATAACAATGTTAAATATGCAAGTATGGTCATTGGTTATAAAGTTTCTCATACTAACAGACTGAATTCTGTATCTAGTTTATGCATTCATAGTGCTCATGAGATGATCTTGAATAATTCTAAAATTGACATCTGTGAATAGTTAAAGGATGAATTGCTAGAGAATTTGGATAAATAAAAGGAGATAAGAAGGGAACCTTTAAATTTGGAAATCTGATTGTGTGTTTAATGCTTTACTTCTCAAAGGAGATTCTTGGTATTGGACATAAGGACTTTGCCTATGATATTTCTATTGGAAAACAAATAAAGGAGGTAATTACCGGCATGGGATCTAATAGTGACAAACTGATGAAAGAGTATTTCAATAATTTTCAAGCTAAAATGAGACAAAGGGAAAGGATTCCCCGAAGCATTGTTGATAAGTATGATAAACAAATATGCTTTGTGATTAAAAGAGATGAAATTTGGATGGAGGCAGTTAGACACAGAACTGTCTAGATTACAAAGATGGGATATGAGGTGGATTCACACATCTTATATTCATATGCTAAAATACTCCTAGATGCTCCACCGAAACTGACAAAGGAGATATTTGGTAATACTGAAAATATAGAGAGTAGTGTTTCTATGTAGAAGCAAAGGAAGAAAAGAGAAAAGGACATAAAAGATGCTTCTAAGTTTTTTGAAATTGTTAAGAAGGGCTTATTGAAACTTGATCTAATGAAGGGTGTTGCTGCACAAGAAAGAAAAGCAGAACAACAACCGGTAGCTCATATTTCTCTTGTGGCTACCTCATCCAATTCTGACAGTGATAGAGCAACTAAATTCAAAAGAGTGGACATAAAGAAAAGAAAACCCTCACTGGTACCTGCTCCATCTCAAAAAAAATCAAGGACACGCAGAAAGAGGCAACAAGCTGTAAGAGAGCCCAATGGTCAGAAGAAGAAAGTTACTCCAAAGAAGAAACTGAACCAAAGGAACCATATACTCTTTCACTAGAAGAGTTAGTCAATTAAATCACTCAAGATGGTAATCTTAGTAATGTAAATAAATTTTATCATTCTTTCAAGGATTCAGATATGGATACGATAGAGGAAAGTATTATTTTGTATCTAGACATATATAAGAAGGTTCTTATTGAGGTGATAGATGTTCTACCTAATGATTTATACTTAAGACTAGAAGCAAAGAGATTGTCTGTTATGGAACTTGATAAGAAATTGAAGGTACAAGCTCTATTAGCTATGCATCCTATTAATTCCAAGCAAGAAATTGATGACC
The DNA here is from genome assembly GCF_030272615.1 of Cryptomeria japonica. Lineage (NCBI taxonomy): Eukaryota > Viridiplantae > Streptophyta > Pinopsida > Cupressales > Cupressaceae > Cryptomeria > Cryptomeria japonica. Next base: position 483,218,355 of record NC_081415.1, on the reverse strand, counting down.
TTATATCTAAAGCCAATAGAACTATTTTTGTGAGTGGTCACTAGCAAGTTAGTCTTATGGCCGACAGAGTGAAAGAAATTGTAGATGAAACGACTGATAAGTGGGACATATTTTTTGTTGAGAGAGAGAAGAAAATCATTGCAGTACCTAGCACTTCTCCCAGTACATCTACCAAAGATTACAGAATGACAAATGTCATTGATGTTTTACTAGATTCAATTAAGAAGATAACTGAATGTAATGCCTTAGCATTTAAGGCCATTGATGATTCTTTACCAATTTTGCAAATGATTGCACCAACATGTAAATTTGATCATATTGATGGATCTATAGGTAAATTGGACACATTGTCCAAATTCATTTCTTCAAATATTCAAACTATAGATAAGATAAATAAAGAGACTGTTAAGGAAAGAGTGAATAAGGAGAAAGATGAATTCTTTGACATAACAATTAAGGACTGCACAATTCAAATTGATTCTTTGTTACCAACACTTAATTCCACCATTCTGGAATACAAGGAATTGTACACAGAAGCATGCAAACCACACCATTTAACAGAGGATATTGATGAGTAGATAAAGAAAACACAGAAGGAAATTGATGATATTGCTGATAATATGATTGGTTCTTTGGAACTCACTTCAATTTTGGACGAGGAAATGGAAATTTATGAAGAGAAGATTGAGAAATTAGAAAGAGAGAAGGCAAGGTTGAGAATGAAAACCCGAGAGTTAACGAACAAACTTGGTCCTAGATTGGATAATTTGTTAACACACTAGAATGAGCTATCTAAGGCATCTATTCAAGGAGAAAGATAACCAGAGTAACAAATGCATTATCTAACTGGGATGATTAGATAGACTGAGACCATAATTTCTGATAGTACTAAGTTTTTGCAAGGTCTTAACTTAGTTTTGGCAGACATTTTCCAAATTGTTAATAACCGACTACAAGAATTTAAGTAAATATTTGGATTCTTTGATTCTTTTGACATCCTTTGTCATTGATGTCAGAGGGGGAGTAGTGTAATGAGAAAAATGTATAGAAGGAAATCACTTGCTCAAGGGGAGCACAGTCATTTTTGGACTTCAAATTTTGGATATTAGTTTTTGGATTTTTCTCATAAATGTTGCCATCAATGCCAAAGGGGGAGATTGTTGGCATTATACACTCAGATGAGAATAGTTGATGTTGTCATTGATGGCAACCAACTGGTAACATGGTTCACAGGCTATACTGACAATAGACATCACTTATCGACATTGGCAGTTACAACAAAGGTTATTCACACCGACAACAAATTATACTAGCACTCTAAGCCAACATAGAAATAATATTATATTGTATTGTAATTATATTTGTATAGCTGACATGATGTATTGTAAAGACTCATATATGTATGAGATCTTGTAGGTCATTTTGTAATGTAATTAGGAATGTATGTGTAGCATCCTAAAATTGTGACACTTGCAATTTCGACTGCATTTGGGTCTTCACGATGGCGGTGCAACGTTGAACCTGAATGGAGACCCCGAAACCTGTTTACGACATCAAAAACTGCATATTTCTACACCTTGGCCTGATCCTTCCTTGCACCCTGCTGTCCCGGGAGGTGGGACCATGGTGCCCAGCACCCTGGTCCTTCAGGACCATGGTGCCTAGCGCCCTGGTCCCTCAGGACCATGGCGCCCAGCGCCTTGGTCCCTGGCCCTATTTTGGGACCGGTCTCTTGTTGGGCATCGGGTCTTTAAGTTTGCAATTCGGAAAATAATGCTTCTAGGTCGGCCTAAGGTCGGAAAAATCAGTCTCCTAACCCTAATTGACAAGTATATAAACTAGTTTTCCTCTCCTAGAAAGGGAGGAAGAGAAAATATATGTGAGCAAGAGGCGGAAGCGACATTCAAACATTCAAACATTCAAGCATTCAAGCATTCCTTCAAGCAATTGAGTATTCTAAGTCTCCATTCAAGGCTAGGTGTTGCATTCAAGAGAAGGATTCAACCATTGAAGAGGAGATCATTTACAACATACAACATACAACATCATTACACCTTCGCATGTAAGAATACAAACATTCTTACAACAAGGTATCAGTACTTGTTTACATTACAAACATTTACATTTACGCCATTCTCATTTCTTGGTTAATTCCAAAACCGGGGTTTGACCTAAAGGCAAACCCCTAATCCCTAACCCCCCAATTGTCCTCTCTTTTCTATGTGTAGGTTGTAGGTACGCAGCTGTAATTAAAGATCTGGAATCCTTGTGCAGAGACGAACAGATCCCCCTTCATTTCGCGGATTTTTCGGAGGACCGTGTGCACTCTGGGCGCCATCATCCCGTCAACTTTCGCTCAAATTTGCAGGACAACATCGTCTCGACATTTTACTACTAATTTCAGGTCCGCAGCTTCATCCCGTATACCTATCTCTATTTATAAGCGAATCTTTCTTACTTTACATGCATTCCTAGTTCAATCATTCTATCTACATTCTTTACAAAAGAGGGTATCCTTGATGTCTTAACCCTTGAAACTCATTTAGAATCCAGTCTTGCATTGTGTGGGATTGGATCTTGTGAGTTTCAACCCCTCTTTTGAATGTAAAGTCTCTCCTAAGTGAAAACCGTCAATCCTAGTGACCTCCTTTCTCTCTCCATGGAGTGGGGGAACATCTAGGGTTCGATTTTTCTGCTTTACATTTTGGTGAACCTGACGTGAACATCCTAATTCTAATTATTTATGGTTAGATCTGAAATTTTTTTTTGCTTCTTCAATTACATTTCCATGTTTGATCTTTTGCAAATTTTAGAGGTTAATTGCATAAAAAACCCTAAATTTTCTTTTTAGTAATTGAGCTTGTGAAATGTGTAATTGTTAATGCTTGTTTCAGATCTACCCTTCTATTGCAAATTGTCAATTCATATTTGTGCTTTAATTCTGAAAATTAAATGGTTAAGTGTCAAAACCCTAATTTTTAAAACCTTCTTGATTCAACCTTTGATCGATGATTTCACTGATCAAAACACCTCCAAATTGGCTGTAACTTTGGATTCCGCAACAAAATCACAATATCTCTCATCCCTGAAAATTTTGAAAAAAGTTGCGAGGACCGTGTGCACCCCGAGCGCCATCGTCCCCGACATTTTTTCCGAAATTTCGAGAGCTAGATCTTACTGTATTTTTCTGCTAGAATCTAGAATCTTGGCTGATTTCATCAATTCTAACACTTTCGAAATTAAAGTCAAAATTGGTCTAGTGATTGCTTGGATAAAGGCTTATAATCATTCAAAAATTGTTGAAATTAAAATTCCTATCAAAATTGTGTTTCTTACTGTCCTAAATCTGAAAAGTGTGTTAGCATTCATTCGAAATTTCAGTGCTTTATTCAAATTCTTGCAGTTTGTGACTTTCGAAATTAAGTGTTTAATTGCAGCAACTTTGATTTCCACTTTCAAAATTGAATTTTGCATGAAATTGAGTCAACTTTTAAATTTCAAAGCTTGCATTGCTTTTAGTATTCCCTCTAAAATCTTAAAATTCAAAATTTCAGTTTCCCTCTCCTTTTCAAAATTCAAATTTTGCATTTTTCAACAATCTTGGTAGGGTTCAATTTTAAGATTGCAACTTTAATTTGACCTATCTACAGATCGTAAAATCACTCAATTTTTTCAGATTAGCTTTAAAATCATCATAACTTTCATCCCTAAAAATTTTGAAAAAAGTTGCGAGGACCGTGTGCACTCCGTTCGCCACGGTCCCCGACATTTTTTCTGAAATTTTGGGAGATTGTCCTGATTGCATTTAACAGCTTAAATCTAGGAGATTGGCTGATTTTATTGAAATTTGCTACCTCTAAATTCAAAATCTTCTCTCTCTCTCTTTAGTGCATGAGTTTTACAACAATAAGCCCTACTTACACTATTCCCGTTAGACGAAGCCTTAGATTAAGTCTTTCCAAGGTTTAATTACTGAGGAGATGGAACCTAATTTGAATGGCCTTTTTAATGAGGACATGGGTAATTCCTCTAATCCTCTTAATGATGAAGAAGCTCTCCATGAGGTTTCTGTAGAACAACTTTCAAAATTGGATAACCAATTTGATGATTTTCGACAATGGATCTCTCAAGAATACCCTGATAGTCAAGCTCTTTCATTAATTGAGGGTCTAAAACGTATGGTTCAAAGTGATAAGAATGGAATTGATATTTTGCGTAGTATTGCACACATTGTGGATTCGACTGTGATGCCTATGAAGAGTTGTGCCGAAACTTTAGGTTATACACAACCTCTTACTCAAGTCAATCATTCTATTCCTTTGACAACTTCTATTGCTAGTATACCTACTTTTACATCAAACATAATGACTACTTCAATACAAGACATTCCACCTATGATCACCAGTCATGGGGGCAATCCTTCTTCTTCAATCAACCCTCTTCCTTCATTCAATCCGACTTCCTCACTCATTCCTTCAATGAGTGTTCCTATTTCATCTCCGCAAATGAACATGACACAAGGGGGCATTTCATTTAACCCTTCCATTCCTCCTTGTAGTGTTCCTCCTTTCCAATCATCTCCTATGACTAACTATCATAGTGTCCCACCACCTTACTCTCAATCAATACCTTCTTTCAATAACATAATACCTCCATCACAATCTAACACGTCTAATATGAACTCTTCGACTGAAGCGACCATTAACAATCTTGCACAAACTGTCTCTTCTTTACAACAACAAATTGCCTCTATGAATCAATCTAAGTTTAGTGTGCCCACATTTGATGTTGCGAGCCGACTTTCTCTTGACATTGTTCGAGCTATTCCCCTTAAACATGTTGAAATCCCACAATTGGAGCTTTATAATGGTAAGGGTGATCCTCTAACACATGTTAAGACCTTTCAAACAATATGTACCGATTTTGCTTATGACCAAAGGTTGCTTGCAAAATTGTTTACTAGAACATTGAGAGATAAAGCCCTACAATGGTATTGCTCATTGCCTTCTTATTCTATTACTTCTTTCCAACAACTTGCAAATGCTTTTATTCAACAATTTCAAAACAATATAAGTCCTAAAGTTACTTTGATTGATTTAATGCATTGTAAACAAGGTGTTAAAGAAAAAGTGACTGATTTCATTGGTAGATATAAGCATTTGTATGCTCAAATTTCCTTTCCAGAACCTGACAATGATATTCAAAGAATCTTTATTTCTAATTTACAAAAAGATATTAGAGAAAAACTTATGTTTTCTGAGTTTACTTCTTTCCAACAGTTGTGCGCAACTCTTCACAATTATCAACTAACTGTGAGTCAAATGGAACAAGCAAATCCTATGGCTCCGAGTAATAAGGGTGATAGTAGTCAACAACCATTTGGGAAGTATAAACCGAACAAAGAGGTCATTAAGTTCAATGAAAACATCATCAACAACAATGTGAATGCAGCATCAGGTGTGCCTCCTATTTCTAAGTTTTTCAAGAAAGAAAGAAAGTTTACTCCTTTGAATGAATCATTGCATAGTATTATGAATAAGTTATTGGAACAAAATGTGCTTACCCTCCCTCCTATAAAGCAAATTGATCCTACAAAGATTAATTCACCCTATTTTGATAACAAATCTTTTTGTCAATTTCATCGTCAACCTGGGCATGATACCGAAAAATGTTTTGCTTTAAAGGGTAAAATTCAAGATTTGATTGATAATAATACTATCTCTGTTTCTGGTGTGAATGATAAAGGCAACACATCTGTAGCTCCTCCTAACCAAAATCTTAAGATTTTTACTGATCCATTACCTTCTCATACCTCTAATGTGATTGAGACTAATGATTCCTCTTTCTCACCTGATAGTCTTGTGTCTATGACTCTGAATGTGATTAACTTTGTGGAACAACAGAAAATCCCTAAAGAACCTTCCATCACATTTGATTCCAGTGAAACTATGAGGGCACCTGATGGTCCTTTATATATAGTTGCAAAAGTCAAGAATACACCTTGCTGTGGAGTGCTTATTGATCCTTCTTGCATGGTTAATGTCATTACTGAAGAATTTCTTTTTACTTTGCAATTGAATCAAGTGATCTATGACAAAACAAATGTGGTTGTGAAATTATTTGATGCATTTTCTTCTCCTACAATTGGTTCTATTACATTACCTATTGAGTTCCATAACAAACCCCTTGATGTGGACTTTGCTATTATTCCATCATCCGAACAATTTCATGTGAAGCTAGGCTATCCTTGGCTATCTTCCATGAAAGCTATTGCTTCTCCTATTCACAAGTGTTTGAAATTTCCCCATAATGGTGAAATTGTTACTGTCAATCATAGTCTCTTTAAACCAGCTGAAAGAACTTCTAGTGTTCCTATAGATTATTTTTGGCCTAAACAATTCCAATCTCTTCCACCGCGAAGTGATCATCCTTTCAAATCTTATCAAAAGTGGAAAAAAGATATGATCCTCTCTCTAAGTGAACCTAGAACACCCAAACTTGATATTCCTATCGTTCTTGAGAAGTAAGTCCTTCCTTTGAAAGATAAAACTAATGTCTTTCCTCAAGAAGATTCCCAACCCATCCCTATGAATGTGAATATGTCTATATCTAATAAACTTCCTAAAAGTAGACCTATACCTCCTCGTCATGATGGACTTGGTCTCCTTCCTAAACCAAATATTCCTCCTTTATATGGAGCAGTTCCTCCTCCTTCCTCTTATGGAGAGAAGAGACCTTCCTCTTCTCCTATTGTTCAACCTACGAGACCACAACCTAAACATCCAAGTGATAAGGATGAGAACATTCCTCCTCCTCAATATTCTCAACTTCCTACTAAGACTAGACAAAATCGTTCTACACGTGAACGCCGACGAAAGTGTCATCTTAGAGCTCGGGCAGCTGCTTCTCAAACTTTGCAATCCCCAAAAGCACCTTCAGCTAGTATTATTCCATTTTCTCCTCAGCCGAAAATTGAGCCAAAATCTCCTAAACATAAGATGCATGATGGTCTTGATCCTGTGCGAGTTAAAGATCCTATTTTTATAAATCTTGATGATGATATAGATGAAAATGTTATTCATGATGAAAATGTTACTTCTTTTCATTCTGATAGTGAATATGAATATGTTGATGTTGATAACCATTTATCTAACGAATTTTCTAAAGCACTTATCCTAGCTCCTAGACAAGAACAACATGGCGTGGAACATGAACATAGCCCTTGTTTGGATCTTGTGATAGCTCCATCTGCTGTGTTGGATGTTCCTCCTCTAGCGTGTTTCCCGCTTTCCCAAAATATTGATCAGTAAGATCGGGGGGTAGATGACGTGCTAGACTAGTTTCATTAGCATAGCAGACTCTCTCCTCCACTCTTGATCTCTTTTGTTACTTCTTCTATGTGTTATTCTCATTCTTCTATTTGTTGTCCTTAGTGTTGTCTACCTGAGGATGATGCAAAGCATTGAGATCTCTTTTGGTCTCTCTCATGTTGACTCAAAAGACACATGTGTTCCCTTCTTCTAGGTGACCTTCCTTGATTGGGGAATGAAGAACAATTATGCATACATACATATGATATACATGAATTATCATATAGCATACTCACCCCAAGGAAAGCGAAGTCACCTCGTGCTTTGTGTTTTGTGTCTATCATCCTTGGGCTTATCTCACACTTGGGGGCTAAATCCTTGTGATAACGTCCTCCTTTCCCTTCTCATTTCTTATATGTATCACTACCTTAAAGCAATCACCCCCGATGAGGTGTGTGCGATCTCTTTAACGTAGGGGGCATACACTCCGTTCATATCTCTTCAAGATACTTGAAAATTTCTTGGCGAATTTAGCTTTGCCTTGAAAATTTTTGGTATTTTTCTTGCATGACTCATAGTGAGGGAACCTTACTACTGACAGTCATGGTTCTCCCTCATGATCTCCCCTTTTACTTTGTCAATCGAAGTCATAAGATCCTTAGTCCACTGGGGGCTTGGTGTATCTTGCCTCCTTGACGTGGTGAAAGTCTTTCAATGTTGTTTCCTTGTACTTTACCGAAAGTATGGGCGTACGCTTATACTCCTGCTAAAGTGGGGGCTAAATGTAGCATCCTAAAATTGTGACACTTGCAATTTTGACTACATTTGGGTCTTCATGATGGCGGCGCAACGTTGAACCTGAATGGAGAACCCGAAACCTGTTTACGACATCAAAAACTGCATATTTCTACACCTTGGCCTGATCCTTCCTTGCACCCTGCTGTCCCAGGAGGTGGGACCATGGCACCCAGCGCCCTGGTCCTTCAGGACCATGGCGCCTAGCACCCTGGTCCCTCAGGACCATGGCGCCCAGCGCCCTGGTCCCTGGCCCTATTTTGGGCCCGGTCTCTTGTTGGGCATCGGGTCTTTAAGTTTGCAATTCGGAAAATAATGCTTCTAGGTCAGCCTAAGGTCGGAAAAATCAGTCTCCTAACCCTAATTGACAAGTATATAAACTAGTTTTCCTCTCCTAGAAAGGGAGGAAGAGAAAATATATGTGAGCAAGAGGCGGAAGCGACATTCAAACATTCAAACATTCAAGCATTCAAGCATTCCTTCAAGCAATTGAGTATTCTAAGTCTCCATTCAAGGCTAGGTGTTGCATTCAAGAGAAGGATTCAACCATTGAAGAGGAGATCATTTACAACATACAACATACAACATCATTACACCTTCGCATGTAAGAATACAAACATTCTTACAACAAGGTATCAGTACTTGTTTACATTACAAACATTTACATTTACGCCATTCTCATTTCTTGGTTAATTCCAAAACCGAGGTTTGACTTAAAGGCAAACCCCTAATCCCTAACCCCCCAATCATCCTCTCTTTTCTATGTGTAGGTTGCAGGTACGCGGCTGTAATTGAAGATCTGGAATCCTTGTGCAGAGACGAATAGATCCCCCTTCGTTTCGCGGATTTTTCGGAGGACCGTGTGCACTCTGGGCGCCATCGTCCCGTCAACTTTCGCTCAAATTTGCAGGACAACATTGTCTTGACATTTTACTGCTAATTTCAGGTCCGCAGCTTCATCCCGTATACCTATCTCTGTTTATAAGTGAATCTTTCTTACTTTACATGCATTCCTAGTTCAATCATTCTATCTACATTCTTTACAAAAGAGGGTATCCTTGATGTCTTAACCCTTGAAACTCATTTAGAATCCAGTCTTGCATTGTGTGGGATTGGATCTTGTGAGTTTCAACCCCTCTTTTGAATGTAAAGTCTCTCCTAAGTGAAAACCGTCAATCCTAGTGACCTCCTTTCTCTCTCCATGGAGTGGGGGAACATCTAGGGTTCGATTTTTCTGCTTTACAGTATGTAAGCGGTATATGAGAGTGAATAATTGTATATGCACTTTGATGTAATTATCTTATGAGCGAATAAGAGCAGAGTAGAGTGAAGCAAGGTTTATGGTAGAGGTATCAGATAGAGATTAAACCGGCACTGAATCCAACATTGTAGATGCTATTTTGAGCAGTACATTGTTATTGGATTTAATCATCCAATTGTAGTCAGTGGGACTCCATTTTTTTGTTGAGCAGTGAGATCTAGGCTGTTGGCCTTCCTGCATGTGCAGGCCCCTATTATACTAAGTAATATTTATTCATATTGGCCAGTGAGTAAATATTGTGGGTCACAAATCCCACCAAGGTTTTTCCCCTACTGGGTTTCCTCGCCAAAAATATCTGTGTTATGGTGTGCATTGATGCTTATTCTTTTGCTTCTCTTTATTGCATTATTATTTGCTTACTGATATATTAATTTGGGTTATAAAGTTGTAAACACGTTTAAATCTTTCATCTATCGGTTAGACATTGATTCACCACCCCTCTTAGTGTCTTTGGGACTGTCCTAGCATCTAACAAGTTTCCCCTTATAAATCAAGGATTTTCATAAATTGAAAACATCAATTCATATAATCTAATGAAAAATCAAATAGAAGCAATTAAAATGATCTATATCATACTAAGGATTATTTCCAAACAACAAACAAACATTTGAATTGATGAACAAGAGAGGAATTAAGAAACTCACCTTCAAAATGCAGAAAACTTCAAAATCAAACAATAAGCCAAAGACTCTGAGAGGACTCACGAAATTTGGACAGCAATAAGAATTCCCCCACACAAATCTTTTGGACTCCTATGCACAAAATTCTTCTTCTTCAATTTCCGAGTCTCAACAAATCATTTATCCCATGTAGTTTTTTTTTCTTTCGAAAAGAAAGAACAAGAAAATAAATAAGTGTTAGAAAAATAACTCCAATTCCGAATTATATTTCATTTTGTTTTTGAGTGAAAATATAAAAAATAAGAAAAATCAAATTAAAATTATAAAATCCATGAAACTCCCAAAAGCTCCTAATAGATAAATCATTTAAATTTCATCAAATTCAATAGATATAAGGACTGATTCACATTTAATTATTTAATTACCACTACACAAATAAAATATCATTACTATATAAAATTATAGCAATAGTTGACAATTAACTAACTATGCACATACACTCTGTTCTGGTCAATCACAAAGATGCATGATGGTAACTAGACATTACTAGAATGGTAACTAGGGGTATAATCATACAAGATATGGGAATAATTGTCCAAATTAGGAACAATGGCTAGGGTTAAGTGAAATATTTGGCCTTTGTACTATCTCCAGTAACCACTATCGGAGATATAATCATGCTCAAACATGTGAAACCAAATGGAGTCGATGCCTTGTACTTGCATCAAGAAAAACATACAATCACATGTGCATACATATACATATGATACAATATAACTAAAAGCATAAATAGCCATTTCATAATTGGGGTCATATAATCATCATGATTAGTAACATCATACATCTCTAAAACAACATATCATAAAAAAGGTACCATCAAGTCATCTCAGAACATTAGTATAACCAAAATATCATCATAATATAATACAGACATCATCACATAACATCATGTCACATCATCATAGAGTCATCATGCATATATGATCATCACATAAACTAGAGTATAATCTACTATCCACATCAAAAGTGATATCATATGAACAAAAGAATATAATTGTAAATAGGATGCACCTCACAGGTGCTAATACAAAAGAATGGTATACACACAATCATGATAAATAATATAAAGAGTTAAAACCAAATCAAGATAATCAAATGATAGAATGCAAATGTGAGAGGCATTACAAAATGAAATAACTCAATGTGGATCCCCACATGCCATATGTAGGATCCAAACATAAATTAACAAACTCTCCACTATTGGCACATATCATTAGGAATATAGCACAAGCCAAAAAACAAACTTTTATGAACATTTTTTTTTTTTTATCAACCAAATAACTTTAGTTACCCAAATACACAACATCAAACATAATGTGGCATCAAATTTAACATCCAACACCTTGTAGAACACATAAGGACATTCATAGAACATCCAAAAACACTTCTAAGCACTTCATTCTCACTATCATATTGATACATGTTGGTACAATATAAATGAATACATAATACCTCATCACTAACCTACCAAGAAACACAGTCCTAAACAAAACATCAATAAACCTTCTTGTAGAACACTTCAACATTTGAAACTAGAATTGAGACAACACACGAGCATTAGAAACATGTCCTATAAGTTGAAACACCTAAACCATCAATGTGCAAGAATGAAAAGGATCTCCCAAACCATTCAAACCACCTCTAACAAATAGCCAAACTGTCAACAAACAACCATCGCATACCACTTTAGCTGCAACCCAGGGAACCTAAAAAGATAGCAGTGTGATGCCCATAGAGCACAAACATGAATTCCAATTATGTAGGACCAAATTCACAATAGTGGAGGAATGCAGAGCATTCTTCTAGGCAGACACTAAATACTCTTTCCTACATATCATAACTCATCTTATGCAAAAACTTCCAAAAACATCATTGGCAAGACAAAAGTTGGTAGGACCAATGAGAAAAAATCCTTAACCATCATCATCCATATCCCTCCAAAATATACAATCATTATATCTCCACCTACAACAATTGTAAAGGTGAAAAATTAGGGTTTCACCCAAAGGAGAATGAAATCTACTAATTTTATGACTTAGGACCTTTACATTCAAAAGAGGGTTAGAATCCACTAGATTCAGTCACAAATCAGATAAGGAATAAATACTAAATGGATTGGATTGATTTGGGTTTCCTATTTTGTAAGTTGAAATGCTGAAATAGGTAAAGTGTTGAAAAGTGGATGGAAATATGCAGAAAAAGTGAGCTACAAATGCGGGTTTTTCACATGCACCTGGATCTGAGTAGTATAAGCTAAATAGGATCTGACCCTAAAAAAAGCTCCTAAAATGTCAGGACCATCAAGCAGAACCACAGTCCTCTAAACTTTTCGCACACCAAAAGGGTTGATTTGTCTCTGTGAATGAAGTTTATTCTGAAGAGTACATCTTTGTACCTATTTCCTACATAGATAAAGAGAGGGGAAATAAGTTGGGAATAGGGGTTTGCCTAAGTCAAACCTTGGTTTGGAATTGACTTTGAATGAAATATTGCAAATAATTGAAATAAATTTTGGAAAGGGATATCTTAGATCTGCAATGACTGATAATGATGCTTTGATTCTTGAATGTAATCACATATGTTGTATGAAATGGTATGAACATGACAAAACCCTAATCATACACACATGCTTTCAAATGAATGATGTAATGTTACTCCATAATGGATAGATGAAGAATATGCAACCTTGAAGACCTCTAGAAATGCTTGATGATGAATACTTCAATTCTTTAATGCTTGATTGCTTGTGCTCCCAGTTTCACCTATCATGAATGTATATCCAAATGAGAGGGGAATACCTCCTTATATACTTATATGTCATCAAACATATTAATTTTTGGCATAGGACAACATGGGGAGGGGATTCCCACCCAAATTTTGGATAGGGCAAAGGGTTTGAATCAGATCCCAATTAGGGCAGATCATGGCATGGTGCCATGGTCCCAGTGAGGACCAAGACGCCACGGCCTGGTCCTACCCCATATTTGGGCTAGTGGTAAGGTGAAATGCAAGGTGTAATATGATATTGATGTCAATTTTGCATGGTAGAGTCATAAATGGTACCTGATCAAGTATAAGGATAAGAACCCTAAGGTGAGGGCCCCAAATGCGGTCAAAATTGTAAGGGGTGTAATTTTAGGATGCTACATTTAGCCCCCACTTTAGCAGGAGTATGGGCTTATGCAAATACTCATGGTAAAGTAGAATAAAGAGAAATGAAGAAGATGAGGAAAATGAAGAAAGATTATAAGGAGTATAAGACATCACTAATTTCAAGGAACCAAGCACCCAATCTTAGGATCTTAACTCACTTAAACATATGCAAGGGCACACAAAGAAGAAGACAAGTAAAAAGGAAAACAAATGGAAACAAACATAAAAGACACAAAAAGACACACAACAAAATCTAAAGACCAAAACAAGACCTCAAGTCAACTAGCCGAAGAGACCTCGATATCAAAATATCTCAACAACTAATATCATTATTGCAAAATGCCATCTCACAAACACAAGTGATCACCTAAAGGAGCAAACCAAGCATCATCCATGAACTATCAATAGAAAAGCTATGAGTTCATGAGAGGAAGAAGAGAAAGAGAATGAGTACACACTAGATGTGTTTATCCAGGTGATCCATGAGAAGAATGATGAGAGAGAGAAAGGGAACATAGGTACCTCACCCCTAGATGTTTGCATCTAGGTGATCCATGTTGGGGAGGAGAGTAAAAATAGCCTAGCCCTATTCTTCTAGTTCCACTTATCCTCATGCATGTGTGCAAGTGATGTCTGGTTTCAAGTGTATAGCACCCCATATAAGAGTTTGTTTCCTCTAGTTTCGAGTGTTCTTCAACTTGTTTAAGACATGTAATGTAAATGCGAATGCCAAGGGGTGCCTGTGTGTGCAAATATGTGTGAAAATGCCAAGGGGTGAATGTGTAACTTCGAGAACATCTTGTTTAAGAGTTTTACTTTGGTTTTGAGAATGTGTAACCCTGATTGAAACATATACATGCCTAGTTTTGAGGACATCCCATGTAAGAGTTTTGCTCTACTTTTGGTAATGTGTTACCCCATCTAAGACATATATCCAATGATGTGTCTGGTTTTGGGTGCGGAGCATCTCTTGTAAGAGTTTGTTTCCTTTGGTTTCAAGAATGAACACCTCATTTAAGACATGGAATATAGTATAATATGACACAAAGGGAGCGATATAGATACCTCCCTTAAGATGTCAACATAGCCCTATTTTGATGTCTTAAGGAAGCTAGAAATAAGGATACCAACCTTCAAACACCAAGGAGACATCCTTTAGGCAACAATGTCATAAATCCAAGCTAGAGAGGGAATACTCTTTAAGCACAAATAAGATAGTTGAAAAAAATATATCTTGCAACAAGTGTAAAGGAGATCCTCGAAGGAGAAGAGATCTTTGTTCAAAAGACATGTACCTCCAAAAGGAGTTTCTTGAACAAATACATATTATACCAAAGGAAAGGAAGGAGAACAAGAATGCATACCTTCATCCTATTGCAAGGTGAAAGAGATTCTTGATTAAGGATGACACACTTTTGAACAAATGTGAGGGGGTAATTTTATGATAGGTATACATTTCCAAGTGAGGAAGAGGTTGTAGCCAAGAATATTCACCTCTTGCATATGAGAGAATCCTTGAGAAAACAACAACTTCACATAAGGAATGGCATCAAATAATAAGAAAACACTACTCAACAAAGGAAAAGTGTATCCTTAGAGAGGATAGAGATAAAGATCATTGCCCCCCAAGTGTTAGGATAACAAGAAGAATTACACAACCTTTAAAGAGAGATTATTCATAAGAGACACATTGTTTAAAAAAACGAATAGGTCCTAACAAGGGACAAACATGTACTTGCATGAAGGATAATTCTATGCAACAAAGGACATCTTGTTATGAAAAATGAAACTCTAAAGAAGTGGTAATCTTGAATGAGAGAGAGAGAGAAAGAAGAGATTACATATTCCACAAGGAGGGATTAATACATGAAAAATGAAACTCTAAAGAAGAGGTAATCTTGAATGAGAGAGAGAGAGAAAGAAGAGATCACATATTCCACATGGAGGGATTAATACATGAAAAATGCAACTCCTAAAGGGAATATTGATATAGAAGAGAGGAAGGAAAAATCTATCCTTACCCCCCAAGAAAGAGGACAAGGATAAACAAGGGGAATAAACACACATTTCCTTAGGAGAGATTATCCATAAAAGATGTGTCATTTCAACCAAAGAATAGGTCCTAACAAGGGACACATATTTATTCACATGAAGGATAATTCTATGCAAGAAAGGACATCAAGTTACGAAGAATGCAATCCCAAAAGGAATTGGTGAAACTATAAAGGTGAAAGGGGGGATAGAAGAGAATCATGTTGCTCCCCAAGAAATTTGAATTTTAAAAAGAAACTCCTCTAATGGCAAGCTAAGGCACTACCTTTTCACCAAGAAAGAGAGTAAGATTTGTTGAAAGTCATATACGAGCACAATCATATTGTTCTTGTACAAATTTGTTAAATGCTTTACACTTTTCAAGAGAATGAGAACCACCATGATGAAGAATAAAATATTCACTTCCTTCTTTATGCTTAGTGCTAAACTTCACAAAAGGAAAAACAACATTCTTTTCATACTTCAATTTCCAAAAGATTCTAGTGGCTAATTTTTCTTGATCATCAATAGGTGTAGGTTTATTCTTTTGAGATTGAGGACTAGTGTTATTAGAAGAAGAAGGATTGTCATCAATGATTCTAACTTTGCCACTATAAATAAGTTCCTTTATTGAATTTTGAAAATTAGGACAATCATCAACATGGTGGTCATTAGTTTAATCAAACGAACAAAAAGGAGTTTTTGAATAAGAAGAAATTTTACGTGAATGAATGGTCTGCTGTCTTGCAAGATGATCTTTAATATATTAAATCCTAAGGAGGTAATCCATAGGAGATTTATTATTTTTTCCTAGGCCTTATATGGTAATTTGTGTAGGAGGGTTTATAGGGACTCGAATTCCTTGTTCAAATTTTCCAAGTCCTTGTCCTCTAAAACCTTGTTTTGATATTATGTTAAAGCCACTCCTATATGAATCCTTTAATTGATAAGGTGGAGGAACATTATAATAAGTTTATTTGAAGTTTGTAGTGTAAGGATGTTTAGAAGGAATGAAAGTATTAGTAGATGAAGGAATATCTTGCAGAGGAGGATTTTTCTTTCTTTCATAATGCATATCCTCTTTGGTAGATTGGGAAGGAATATCCTTATCATCCAAGGTGTCATCTTTGTTTAGTGGTATGTGAGGAGAGATATCATGAATTAAATGCATAACATAATCTTCTCTACAAATGTTTTGATGATTAAGATAGGCTCTAGGAGAATAAGGAGGATCTAGAGAGATGGAAACACCAATATTTTGATTTTCCCCCCTAGCACTAGGGTATGTGTATGAGAAGAAGATGGAGGCCATGTTTCTCTTCAAGGATTTCTCTCCATTAGAGACATCATTGATAGGAGTATTAGCTCTTACTTCATTATATACCCTAAGAGAGGTACAAGTATTAAGTTTTCCATGAACATCTCTAGGATTGGGATCTACAAAAGCTTTTAGGTGATCTATGTATGAAATACATTTCCCATAAACATCACCATAACAAAATGTACATGATAATTGCAAGCTTTGAGATCTAATTGATGAAAATGAAGCAACTTGGAAATCCTAAAAATGCAATATGTCCAAGTGATATGGATGAAAAGGAGTAACATAAAATGAAAGAAGCCATTATCCGACACATGATTATAATAAATGTACATAAAAAGCAATGTAATCATATATGAAATAGCATATAAATCAAATCCATTAATTGCCATGATGAATATTTAAATCAAAATAAATTAGGATTTTACAAATAAAACCTCTTAATTTATTTAAATTGATGAGATTCACAAATTTGATTTTTTTTCTTTATTTATTATTATTATTTTTTATTTTTTTGAAAAGTGTGAAATGAAATTTGGAAATGAGAATTTGAAATCTGAAAATTTGAGAGTTGAGATTTGAAATTAGAAACTTGAATAATATTTTAGAAAAAATGATTATTCAATTAAATAAGCAAATTGATTGAAAGAATACTGAATAATAATGTATTGATTGCAAGATATTCCTTCATCTACTAATACTTTCATTCCTTCTAAACATCCTTACACTACAAACTTCAAATAAACTTATTATAATGTTCAATTTAACCTCCTAGGAAATTTAAAATTTAAATTACGATTATGCAAAAATAAGCTCTTAATTTAAATTTAAAATTATCCAAAAGAGATTTAAAATTTAAAATTAGGGACTTGTGAAAATAACCTCTTAATTTTAAAATTTGAAATGGTGAGTTAAAATAATTTAAATCTAAAAATTAGGGCTCTTCTAATTAACCACTTAATTTTAAAATTTAAATTTGAAATTTAAATTTGGTCCAAGATTGTAATTTTAAATTGGAATTGAAATTAACAACCAAATTTGAAGTGTGAAATTCAAAATTTAAACAACCCACAAGCTCAATTTAAAAAATTAAAAATCAGGATTTTTGAATTTAACCACTTAAATTTTTGAAATTTGGTTGAAAATTTGAATTGTAAAATGGAAAAGTACTCAGATCTGAAATAATTAATCCAAATTAAACAAATCACAAGCTCAATTTTGAATTTAAAAAATAGGGTTTTAGTGAAATTAACTTTTAAATTTTTAAAATTTGCAAGGAAATCAAGCTTGTGAATGAAAAATTGAATTTTAAATTCCATACACTTATATTTGAGAACAATAATCAAAATTAATGGTGTAAGAAGTTGGGTTCACCAAAAAAGTAAAGGTGAAAAGTTAGGGTTTCCACCCAAAGGAGAATGAAAACCACTAATTTGATGACTTAGGACCTTTACATTCAAAAGAGGGTTAGAATCCATTAGATTTAGTCACAAATTAGATAAGGACTAAATACTAAATGGATTGGATTGATTTGGGTTTCCTCTTTTGTAAGTTGAAATACTGAAATAGGTAAAGTGCTAAAAAGTGAAGGAAAATATGTAGAAAAAGTGAACTATAGATGCAAGATTTTCACGTGCACCTCGATTTGAGCAGTATAAGTCAAATCGGATATGACCCTCAAAAAAGCTCCTAAAAAGACAGGACCATGACGTGACACCACGATCCTTCGAACTTTTCGCACACCAAAAAGGGTTGATTCGTCAATGTGAATGAAGCTTATTCTGAAGAGTACAACTCCATACATGTTTCCTGTACACAGAAAGAGAGGGGAAATAGGTTGGGAATAGGGGTTTTCCTAAGTCAAACCCCGGTTTGGAATCAACCTTGAATGAAATATTTAAAATACTTGAAATAAATGCTGGAAAGGTATACCTCAGATCTACAATGATTGATAATGATGCTTTGCTTCTTGAATGTAATCACATATGTTGTATGAAATGGCATGAACATGACAAAACCCTAATAATACACACATGCTTACAAATGAATGATGTAATGTTACTCGATAATGGATAGATGAAGAATATGCAGCCTTGAAGACCTCTAGAAATGCTTGATGGTGAATACTTTAATGATTGAATGTTTGATTGCTTGTTCTCCCAATCTCACATGTAACGAATGTATATGCTAATGAGAGGGGAAGACCTCCTTATATACTTGCCCGTCGTCAAACATATTAATTTTTTGACACAGGCCGACACAAGGAGGGGATTCCTGCCCAAATTTTGGATAGGGCAAAGGGTTTGAATTGGGCCCCAATTAGGGAGGATCATGGCATGGTGCTATGGTCCCAGCAAGGACCAAGGCGCCACACCTTGGTGCTACCCCATATTTGGGCTAGGGTTAAGGTGCAATGCAAGGTGGAATATGATATTGATGCCAATTTTGTACGGTAGAGTCATAAATGGGTCCTGATCAAGCATAAGGATGAGAACACTAAGGCGAGGGCCTCAAATGCAGTCAAAATTGCAAGGGGTGCAATTTTAGGACACTACAACAATACAATATCTCACACATAGAGTATACATCAAATACCAAAGAAGGTGGCATCCACAACCCAAAGAAACTACAACCATTAGTCATCAATACTGAATCCCATCATCCTCATCAAACTCTACATATGACCACACATCAACAACATAATTAATATCATCAATATAAACAATGGTAACATCATTGACCACACATTCTACTGCCCAAACATCACTAGGGGAAATAAATATTGTTAGACATCAAGTTGACATCAATGACAATATGTACATATTGCCAGCATATAATACATACATAAGTATTTGACATCATCATTGCTAAAATCTGAATATATTTTATGTCAAAGGAAGTCAATAGCACTACTTTATATTCTTAAAATAATATTTCATCTTATAATAAAGCTTGATAACTTAATCTCTCATCATATATTAATAATAAAATTATTGTAGTGTCCCTCCTAGACTCACCTTTTAGATTTATGTTTTGATAGACTTGTTTAGACTCATGGTTGATGTTTGGATGATATTTGATCGACACTTATGATCTTATTTGGACCCTAGATGCAAGTTGATGATGATGGATATGTGATATGACTCATGATATTGGATGATCCATATGATCGATGGTACATTCTGGATTATTTTGATGGATGGATTTACATTGTATGGATTATATGCACTTGATTTTCCTATGTGGATTCTATGATTTATGATGTTATGTTAGTTCTAACCCCTATTTCATGATTATGGTTTCATGGGATGCATTGATGTTGATATTGTGTGATTGTCTTCATGAAAGGGACGATGCCATATCACTCATTGCGAGCATGATATGGTGTTGCGATTCTCTTTTCACTTGTCTTTTTATCATAATGTATGTGGTGTACCGTGTTTAGTGGTGGATGTAGGTTTGGAGGTACCAGACAATGACTCCACTTGGTCTCATAGGTTTGAGCGTGTCCTATCCCAATGGAAAGTTTTTGGAGAAGGCATAGTCTCCCTCACACACTTTAGGCTTAGGATGTATGCCTTGTCAGTTGCACCATGATGCAAGTTGGTGTTTAGAGTCTTGGGCCAATTGTACGTTTCATTTTTGTTAGTTTGCTTGAGGAGATGTGAGTATGTGTTTGTACCAATATTAGTATTTAATAACATTTGATTATTAAATATTAACATTATAGTTGATTATTTATTGATTAAATATTTATTCATTATTTATTTGGTATTTATTTAATTAAGGTTGATTTAATTTATTTATTGTTTATTAATTATTCAATTATTATTTATTGTTTGATTATGATTTATTATTTATTTGATTTTATATTTAATTAGCTTTTATTTATTAATTGAGCTTTATTTATATTGGCTTTTATATATTTTATTTATCATATATTTGATATTTAATTATTAGTTGTTTATTAAGTTTATAATAATAAGATTATTAAATATAATACCCTTGCTGTTATAAAGTTATTTGATTAAGTTATATTTTCTACCTACCCTCTTACCCTATTGGTTGATTTTACAGAGGTTGGCAAATAATATCAGTAAATAATATTTACCTTGAAATAATGCACGAAATGTATGAAATATAGTTTTATGGAATATTTTCATTGGCCGATGATTTTCTATAGTTTTGAATGCAAATTTTATTTATTAGGCCGCCTATGCATTGTCGAGTTAGCATTTCGGGTTTTTTTTCTGCAAATTGATTTATTGGCTGGAAGTTTTTGGTTACTTGATTTTGGCTTGGATTGGCTTCATGGATTGCTTTTCTACAACTTCATCTTCCATTACTTTGATTTTCCAGGTTGGAGGATCTTGCCTTTGAATTTCTTTGAATTTCTTGTCGGAAATGAATGTTTGCACTGTGTCTACTCAATGTTTGTGTATTGGGAGATTGTTTATTGTTACTAGGAAGGGATATAGTATTATATCTATATATTTTGAAATAGGAAGAATTGGATTGGGAATTTTTTGTCCTTCTATCTGGTTATTTGGTTCCCTGTATGTGTTGATTTTTGAAAAGATTTTGGAAATACTTGTTGTGTGTTTCTCTATGTTTAATCATAGTTTTATTTGATATTGTCTTTATTGAGATTGATGGAATTTATATATTTTATCGAGACTTTTTTATGTTCTCTATGTTTCAGTTGCATCATGCAAGTAGGATATGTGCCTATGCATTGTACATGCACTATATTGTCTATATTCCTTGTTCA
The DNA here is from genome assembly GCF_030272615.1 of Cryptomeria japonica. Taxonomy (NCBI): domain Eukaryota; kingdom Viridiplantae; phylum Streptophyta; class Pinopsida; order Cupressales; family Cupressaceae; genus Cryptomeria; species Cryptomeria japonica. The sequence continues at coordinate 483,196,973 of NC_081415.1, read as the reverse complement.
ATTTGGTATTTTAATATTATTGAATTTATTGAAGATCTTCCATGGTTTTATTATATTATTTTGAGACTTACACGTTGCGTTTTGAAGCCTATTTGTGCATTGTAGTGTCTCCCTTTGTGCTTCAAAAGTTTGGGAGTTTTTTGTGCAGTCTATGTGCAACTGTGATTGGGAAATGAAGTCTATCACTAAGTTTAATTTAATCTCTCATGTTTTTTATTCTCTTGGATTTATTTTGTCTTCCTAGACCTTTTGGAGGTTTCCCTTAGTTGATTGATGAGTCCTTATGCAAATCTGGGCAATCTCATGCCTTAACTGTCTTGTTTTTCTTTCAATTTTCTTCTCTATTTTCAAATGCCCTATTTTAGAGTCATATGCGCTATTTAAAGCATCATATGCACTATTTAATGGATCATGTGCACTAAATTAAGTGCAATATTTTCTATTATGGGTTTTAGATGCACTATTCTGGGTTTTGGATGTGCATTTTTGCTTGTATTTTGCAGTTTTCAACATTTTCGAGTTCTGGGTTTTGTCAATCAATTTATGGGGGTTTTACAAAGGCTTTGTGTGATTGATTTGAGATTATTTGAGGTTCCTATTATCTCTTATTTAATTTTTTTATGTGGATTAGTACTCCAGTTAAGGGTTTTGTGCCTTATCATTGAGGAGATTGCATTCATGTTGTATTGCTCCAGCTTGAGGGAGACTTCCTCATTGTTGAGGGATGTTATTAGAGCTCTAGTGGGATGTGTTTTTCCTCACTGTTGAGGGTTGGATATGCCTTGGTTTATCTCTTTTTCCCATGTTTATGCTTTGGTTCATTTTTGTATTGTTTCTTGTGGAGGCTCTTAATTGTTTATGGGTGTATGCTTCATGTCGTGTATCAGATTGGTTCTCAGTAATGCTATTGTTGTATTCATATTATTTGTGATCTTCAAGTTGTTGTTATGTTATGTATGTTGTCCTTTAGGTTATGGTCAATGGATGGGAGAGTGGTCTCTTTCATGTATAGGACCTAGGTTGTGAGAAACAGATCTCTAGGAGGGGGTCTAGACCTATGTTTCCACATAAAGAGTTTCTTTTGTAATTGCAAGTGATAACCTTAATAATTGATTAGTGAGTTTGGGTAATTAGGATTCTCTTAATCATGATAAGAAATTGGTTTATGTATTCCCCAATGGATAATCCTAGGGAGGTGGTTTTTGGATGAGCTTGGGAAGACCATTGAAATGGTATATCGATCTCTCTTGATTGGTTCCAAGGATACGACAATTTACACATGAGTCTAGCATGTGATTGTTGGAATAACCGGTGAACAAATGAGCGGGGGGGGGGGTGTGAATAAATTGTTAACATATTATATCAACCAAACCACTTAATAACATTTAATCGAATCATATAAACATTAAGTACCGAAATAGCAGAAATAGATGCCGAAAAGCAATAAAACTTAACAATAAAATAGATAATCAACACAATGCAACCATACCACATAACACCATGATTTGTACGTGGAAAACATGGAAAAGGAAAAACTATGGTGGGAAGCCTACCCACAGTTAGATGATACTTCTACCAGAAGTATGTGATACAATGAGGGGCTTGCACATGTAGGAAGGCACACTGCCTAGAGCGTACTGCTCATTACAAAAGAGTCTCACTGACTAAAGAGAGGTTATAACCACCTAAAGATAAATGGACAACAATCCAGAATAATGAATTGCCAGAGATAGAATATACCATGCCTAATTACAGTCTCGGTTAAGCTTAATACCGGAGGCCTTTGACCTCTTCCTTAATCCCAGTTCAATCACCTATGATCGACCAAATCCCCTTTGCATATGATATTACATTTCCATTCACATACCATTATCTACAATGAGATCTTACATCAATTTATACCAACCCTAAGGCCTAAACCAATTAGGTTGGCCACCTAAAATATATTACAATAAGATCATTACATACATCCATATTACAATGATATTTCATGTTGGCTTAAGACCAAAACAACAATAACCAATCCATCAATCATCCCAGTAATGTGTAGAGAACACGTTAACATGATACTGGTCCATAACCTAGATAGGTACTCGACCTAATCTGGGTCCATCACGCCAAAGAAATGTCTTAAAATAGTTGAATCATGACCAAGGATCACCTTCCGCATCTTGAATTCCATCTAGAAGCTGTACCAACACCACTTATTCATTCTGCCAGGATTTCTTAGTGAAATGTCTGCTAGTTAAACCTTAAACCCATGCCAGTAAGGGTTTACAAGAGTGTGTGATAGCATTCGATTACCAAGTCAATACTAATTGACCAAAACATGCTCTAGAAGCATGTAACACATAAAGTTAAACATACTCCATTGATCCAAACATGTTGGAAGTGTCCAACAATTAGTCCTTTCTGCTAGTAACACTAGATCTTCTACCGGTAACCAAAACCTATCTGCCGGTAACCAACCATAACAACTAGTGTTGACATCAATGACAAATCATCAATGCAACACATAATCAGTTCATCCATATTGCCAACAATCTCCCCCTTTGGCATCGATGGCAACACTAGATGTGAAAAACATCTAAGTACCAAAAAATGCTAAATAAGTCTCCCCCTATGGAAGATAACCAACAATCTCCTGAATATGAATAACTCTTCCCCTGTGAATAATATCTCTGTAAAGTTCTGAATTTATTTTTCATATCACTATCTCTCCCCCTTTGACATCAATGCCAGAAATCTGACAAAAATATCAAAGCAAGAATATAAACCTCTGGATCTCAAAGCAGAATACTCCCCCTAGTAGTAGCACCACTCATTAGTGCTGAAATGAATAATATCTCTAATAATGCATGCTAGACTGATGACAAACTGCATCAATCAAGTCTCTATCGAAAGGGAAGAAACCCCTAACCTGTCTCTCAAATACTCAAATGATTCCTTAGATAGTGGTTTAGTGAATATATCTGCAATCTTCTCTTTAGTGTTCACATAAACCAATTTGACTTCCTTTTCTTCTACCTTGTCGTTAAGAAAGTTATATTTTATTCATATATGCTTAGTCTTAGAGTGAAATACTGAATTCCTAGACATGTCAATAGTTGCAGAGTTATCATAGTAGATAACTACTGGTTCACTATAATTTACCTTGATATCCTTCAACATTTGCTTCATCCATAAGACTTGAATGCAATTAGTTGCTACTGCAACATACTCAACTTTTGTTGTAGATAAATAAATGCATGATTGTTTTTTGCTGATCCATGAAACCAGTTTCTTTCCAAGAAAGAAAGCTCCACCAGAAGTTCTCTTCCTATCATCAGTATCTCCTGTCCAATCTGAATCAGTATATGCTCATAAAGTGAAATCATCATTTCTAGAATACCATAAGCCATATTCTGTTGTTCCTTGCAAATACTGGAATATCCCTTTTATTGCATATTCATGATTTTCTTTAGGATTACTTTGATATCTTGAAACAATACTTACTGCATTCATAATATCCGATCTAGTCTGAGTTAGATATAACAAGCCACCAATCATAGACTTATACCTTGTCAAATTTACTGGTGTACATGTATCTTTGATATATAATTTCTCACTTGTCAGCATAGGAGTACTTATCGGTTTGGAATTATCCATAGAAAAGTTCTTCAATAATTTCCTTAGATACTTAGTTTGACAGATAAAAATGCCTTTGTCAGTTTGGGTAATCTGCAAACCTAAGAAAAATCTCATCTCAGCAATCATGGACATTTCAAATTCATTCTTCATATTATTAGAAAATTCTATGCACAATTTATCTTCTCCTCCAAAATATGATATCATCAACAAATACTTCAATAATTAGAATATCATCATTAATAATCTTATAATACAAATTACTATCAGCACCGCCTTTAGTAAAACCAAGCTTCAAAAGATATTTATCCAACCTTGCATACCAAGCTCTAGGAGCTTGTTTGAATCCATATAAAGCTTTTCTCAATCTGCAAACCATATCTTTATTATATGTCAGTGAAAATCCATCAAGTTGTTCAATGTATACTTCTTCCTCAAGTTCACCATTCAAAAATTCACATGTAACATCCATTTGATAGACCTTATAGTTCTTATAAGATGCATAGGCAAGAAATAGTCTAACAACTTCAATTCTAGCTATAGGTACAAATGTCTCACCATAATCAATTCCTTCCATTTGAGAATATCCTTTACAAACCAATCTAGCCTTGTTTCTTACAACTTGACCATCCTCATTCAGTTTATTCCTAAATACCCATTTAGTTCCAATAACATTCTTATTTTTAGGCCAGGGAACTAAAGTCCAAGTCTCATTCTTTTGTATCTGATCTAATTCATCTTCCATAGCCTTTAACCAATGTTTATCTTTAAAAGCTTCAATAATAGATATCAGTTCAATTTGAGAAATAAGACATACCTCTTCATTTTCTAGTCTTCTTCTTGTCATAACTCCCTTATTCCTATCTCGAATGATTTGATCTTCAGAATGATTTAATCTTACATACCTTGGTGTCTTCTGAACTTCAGGTTCATTTCTATGATCATCAGTCATAGTTGAATTTTCTGATTGTACTGGTGTAACTATCTCAGTTTCTTGTACCGGTTGAGGCATTGCCGGTTCAGTTATTATCATTTCTACTGTCGGTTCCCTATCATTTGATATAGATTGATTTTTGTATTTCTCATCCACTTTCACATTAGCGCTCTCCACAATTTTCTGCAATCTTTTGTCATATCATCTATATGCTTTTCTTTGAATTGAATAACCAAGAAATATCCCTTCATCACATCTAGGATCAACTTCCCAATTGAATCATCCCTTTTGATATAGCATTTACTTCCAAATATTTTGAAATACTTAACAGTTGGTGTATGTCCAAACCATAATTCATAAGGGGTCTTACCGATTTCACCTTTGATGTGAACTCTGTTGAATGTGTAGATTGTTGTACTCATTGCTTCTCTCCAGTAGATGTGAGGCAATTTGGCTTCCATCATCATAGATCTAGCTGCATCCAAAATGGTTCTATTCTTCCTTTCCACTACTCCATTTTGCTGAGGAGTCCGAGGTACAGATAACTGTCTCCTAATTCCATTAAATTCATGAGAAGTGAACTTACCGCCTTGATTTGATCTTAGACATTTGATTTTCAATCCAGTTTATGTTTCAACCTTTTCTTTAAAGATCTTTAACTTCTCAAAGGCTTCAGACTTCTCCCTAAGAAAAGTCACCCACATCATTCTAGAATAATCATCAATTATTAGCATGAAATAGCTATCACCTTGAAATCTTCTAGTCCTTTCTAGACCACATAAGTTAGTGTGAATCAAATCAAGCACATAATTATATTTATCATGTATGCTCTTAAAATAAGTTCCAACTTGCTTTCCCAATTGACATTCCTTACATACCAGATTATGAGGCTTCATAATCTTAGGTATATCTCTAACTGCCTTTGTTGAAATGATCTTAACAATACAATCAAAATTAACATGACACAACCTTTTATGCCATAACCAACTCTCATCAATATGAGCAATCAAATATTTCTTATTACCAGTATTCAAGTGAAAGATATTACCTCCACTCTGAGTACCGGTTGCAATCTCCAAACTAGTTTTGTTAATGATTTTGCATTTTCTCTCTTTGAATTGAAGTTGGAAACCCTTATCCACCAATTGACGAACACTTAAGAGATTATTCTTTAAACTTTCTACATAATAGACATTATCAGTATTATGCTTGCCATCCAGAGAAATAATACTTCTACCTTTGATCATGCATGCTTTGTCATCTCCAAATCTAGCTTGACTGCCCTTATATTCTTGCAGGGACATAAATTTTCTTTTCTCCGGTCGTATGTTGCGAGCATCCACTATCAATTACCCATTCATCCTTATCTTCAACTTTTTCTGCCAGAGCCTTTTCTTCATTCATGATAGCCGGTTCCGGTTCATCTTCCTTTTAAGCATAGAACACCCATTCCTTTCCATTTCCAGATCCACTAGAAGAGTCCACTACTGGTTCATCCTCGGAGTCATCACTTACTCCTTCCTCATCCGCTATGTAGCACTGTTTACTTTTCTTAAATCTATATCTGTTCTAATTAGGCTTAAATGATTTCTTAACTCTTTCTTCAAATCTCACATTCCTTTTAGGACATCTAGATGCAAAATGACTAATCTTATTACTTGCAAAACATTTAAAAGGTAATTTTCCTTCATACTTACTTCCTGTCAGTCCTTTAGGTACTCTTCTAGCAAATAAGGCTTCAAGTTGCTCAAATTCTTCATCTTCTTTCCTCATATCTTCCAATTATTTTGCATATAAGGCTTTCCAATCACTTTTTTTGGTAGATGATGATGATGCATGAAAAGCAGGTTCAAACTTTGTAGCTCCAGAAGGTCCAAATTTGTTAAGCTCAAAAGCAGATAATTTCCTAATCAGAATGTCTCTGTTAACTGAAGTGTTTGCCATTGTGCTCAGCTCATTAATTGTAGTTGCCTTCATCTTGTAAGCTGGTGGAAGGGCTCTCAAGACTTTGGAAACTATTTCATCTTCACTTAAAGATCCTCCACAACATTGAATTCCCATAACAATCTCATTTACTCTTTCCATAAACACAATAATTCTTTCATTATCTTCCATCTTCAAGTTTTCATACCTTATCTCATAACCATCAAGTTTAACAATTTTGACTGTAGGATCACCTTCATTCAAAGTTTGCAATTTATCCCACATAGCCTTTGTTGATGATTTATCAGTCAATCCCATGATTTGCTGATCAATAAGTGCACACAAGAGGGCTTCTCTAGCTCTGCAATCATTTTCAATATTCTTGTCCAGGTCTGCAGGAGCAAGATTTACAGATGCTGGATCATAAGGTGTGTATCCTTTCTCAGTGATCTCCCAAATATCCTTTCTAAGACATCTAAGATGAGTCTCCATTCGAATTTTCCATATCCCATAATTTGTTCCATCAAGCTTAGGGATTTCTCTTCTAAAAATAGTTGCTGGTGAATTTGAAGTGTTAGCTGCCATAGGATCTAGCTCAAGTGATTAAGCTTTTGCAAAAGAGGACCAAGGCTCTAATACCAATTGTTAGGATAACTAGTTAACAACAAAGGGGGGGGGGGGTGAATCAATTGTTAACAGATTATATCAGCCAAACCACTTAATAACCTTTAACCAGATCATATAAACATTAAGTACTGAAATATCAGAAACAGATACCGGTAAGCAATAAAACAAATAATCAACACAATGCAACCATACCACATAACACCATGATTTGTACATAGAAATCCCGAAAAGGGAAAAACCATGGTGGGAAGCCTACCCACATCAGATGATACTTCTGCAGAAAATATGTGATACAATGAGGGGCCTACACATGCGGGAAGGCACACTTCCTAGAACGTATTGCTCATTACAAAAGAGTCTCACTAACTATAGAGAGGTTATAACCACCTCAAGATAAATGGACAACAATCCAGAATAATGAACTGCCAGAGATAGCATCTACCATGCCTGATTACAGTCCCCATTAAGCTCAATACCAAAGGTATTTAACCTCTTCCTTTATCCCAATTCGATCACCTATGATAGACCAAATCTCCTTCGCATATGATATTACATTTCCATTCACATAACATGATCTACAATGAGATCTTACATCAATTTATACCAACCTTAAGGCCTAAATCAATTAGGTTGGCCACCTAAAAGATATTACAATAAGATCATTACATACATCCATATTACAATAATATTTCATGTCGGCTTAAGACCAAAATAACAATAACCAATCCATAAATCATCCTGGTAACGTATAGAGAACATGTTAACATGATACCAGTCCATAACCTAGATAGGTACCAGACCTAATTTGGGTCCATCAGGCCAAATAAATGTCTTAAAATAGTTGAAACATGATCATGGATCACCTTCTGCATCCCGAATTCAATCTAGAAGCCGCACTGACACCACTTATTCATTCTGCCAGGATTTCTTAGTGAAAGCTCTGTCGGTTAAACCTTAAACCCATGCCAATAAGGGTTTACTAGAGTGTGTGATAGCATCCGATCACCAAGTCAATACGAAATGACTAAAACATGCTCTAGAAGCATGTAACACATAAAGTCAAACATACTCTATTGATCCAAACATGCCAAAAGTGTACAAAAATTGTCCTTTCTGTCGATAACACTAGATCTTCTTCCGGTAACCAAAACCTATCTGCCGATAACCAACCATAATAGCTAGTATTGACATCAATGACAAAACATAAATGCAATACATAATCAGTTCATCCATATTGACAATAGTGATGACACTCTTTCCCTACATGTGTCCATTATCCTTATGCCTTGATTTGTTGTTCATGCCTTTGGAAGTTTATTGATTTATGATTTAGCCATGTGTTGTGATTTAATCTTTGACTATTGGTGTTATCTTGTGGATGTAATGTTGAGTCCCTTGGTTGTTAGGTGTTAGGCTAGGTATTGAGTGTGAGTTGGAACCCCATGTCATCTCCTAGCATGGGGGGTAGTTCCTATTTGGTTCCACATGGTCGGGTGGTTTGATGCCTTCTTCCATTGGGATGTTCTTCTTTGATGTTAATGTGCGTGGCTATGAATTCTATGATTCTTTATCATGCAATGGACATGCAAATTATTTCTATATATTGAGATTGTAATGTGTATTCATGATGGCTTTGTAAATGTAAATAATATTATGCACTTGTATCAAGTACTCTTTGTAATAGGATATGATATTGTTGTAAAGACTATGATATTGTAATGAAGAAAGAAGATGTTTACCATATGTTTCATTTTGTTTAAATTATTCATTATGTATGGGTTTGAGTTCTTATGATGGAATAGAAGATCAGATGTTATATTTAGTGCACTCTTGTTATATCATATGAATCTTACTTTGATAATGGCTTTATGTCATAAATGGAAAGTAGAATAATACTTGTTATATTCTTGCATATGTAAATGGAATGAAAGGGTATTATGAACATTTGAGTTGGTGGTCTAAAGGAACTTAGGTTATTTGATTTTTATAGATATCCATTGGTAGTTCATAATCTCATGTTAGGAAAGAAATGAGTAGATCTTAATGGAATGTATATTATTGCTTTCATGATATGGCTAAATTATTATGATGTTGCTAGTATTTAGTATCGTTAAGATACCCTAGGGAAATACTGAATGGATACATGAATGAAATGTGTAAAAAGATGTTAGATGTTATGTTAGTATTAATTCTGCTTGTGTTATATGATCTATGTTTATGTTTATGATGTTCTATGCGTACTTGAAATATGGTAGATGTTGCAATTGATACATATAGGTTCGATGAACTTGGTTACATAGGATGTATTAGTAGATGATTTTAATTTTTTTTCTCTATTTTTCTTTAGATTTTTTTATTTCTCTAGGGTATTTGGGTGGGCATTACATTTGGTATTAGAGCCCATGTTCATGCACTAGGTACTCTAGTTTCACATGAGCCCATTGTTCGTATTAGCACTTAGCATAGGGTAGCCTAGCGGTTTATCCCTGCTTGTTATTTTCCTTGCATTTGTTTCCCTAGCTTTAGCTTATAGATTCTTTTGCATATTGGTTAGGCAAGATTATCGCTAGAGGTAGAGGTCAAGGTCAAGGTCATGGTCATGGTGGTCATATGGGTACTTGATGGACTCCTTGTCCCAAGGTTTCTGAAGAGTCACACCACGAGGAGCAATAGTAGGATCAACAAGGTGGTGATGCGACTCCATAATTGGTTAATGCACTTCTAAATCTTCTTGATCGCTAAGGACTAGGACAACATGAGAACCGACAAGAAAAGTCTCACCATTTTGGACATCAAGAGAGAGAGAAGTCAAGCTCGCCTCATATGAGAGTAGATGTAGTTATGGATCAGGATGCAGTTGTAGCTAGTCATATGAGAGATTTTTTGAGATCCCGTCCCCCTACTTTAGATGGTTCTAGTAGTGGCATGGATGCAAAGACTTAGCTTCTTGAATTGGGCAGCTATTTTTCTATGCATCCGTCTAGCAGTAACACCAAAGCTAGGTGTGTGATCATCTATCTTCATGACTTTGCTTTGACATGGTGGCGTACTGAGGAGTAGAAGTTATGATTGGATATTGTAATGATTTATTGGGAATTGTTTCTCGAGTGGTTTCGTGCCCGATTCATATCAGATAATTGGGGGCAGAGAAAGGTGGATAAGTTTCATGATTTGAGGCAACAGAACATGACAGTTGAGCAGTATGAGCATAAGTTCTTTGAACTTAAGTAGTACACTGGGATAGTTGATGATGAGCCTACGTTGATTCAACATTTTGTTAGAGGATTTAGTGATCGCATCAGTGGAGGGGATCAACTTCTCGAGCCTAAGACTTTGGAGATAGCAGTGGAGAAAGTGCGAATAGCCAAGGAGAACCTGAATTTTTCTTTAGGTGGTGTGTCAGGTGTGCAGACGGTTAGTGATCCAACTGCAGGACCAGTTAGGAGGGGTACTTAGTCACAGGGTTTAGGATTTGAAAGGAGTCATCCTTTGACTTTTAGGAGTAGACATCAGTCTTGGAAGAATCTTGTGCAGAGAAAGTTTTTGTTGTGGTGCTAGATCTCAGTAGGACAAAGATCATGGCAGTCAGTGTGATAGATAATCAATTCCCTCTTAGCCAGCATAGAGTTTTCAACAGTTGAGTAGAGGTAGTGCCCAACAATCCAGTGCACCTCTAGTAACATGAGGACTTAGTAGAGGGATTTTCTTTACTTGTGGACAACAGGGTCATTACTCTGCTTAGTGTCCTCAAAGATCCACATAGATGTCAAGACAAAGACAAGCAACTTCTGAGCCTACAGTTGGTGATGTAGGGAGATCTCATCGTCTCTTTGTGGCAGTTGATAATTGTTAGACTAAGCACCAAGATACAGTTGATGAGACCACATGTGAGATAGGTGGTATCTCTTGCTCAATATTATTTGATTCAGGTGCTTCTAATTCTTTCATTTCTCCTTCAGTGGTAGAGTGATGCGGGCTTGTTGTGGCAAAGCAAGGTGATAGGTGGCACGTTGAGTTAGCTATGGGGTCCAAGGTGGCAGTTGATTTTTTTGTGCATGGTTGTATGTTAGATTTGGGAGCTTGTACTACCTCAGTGGATCTTCGTGTTCTCTCTTAGGGTTCGTATGGCGTTGTTCTAGGCATGGATTGGCTTGTGTTTCATTAGGATATTATTGATTGCCATGGCAAGAGGGTTTAATGTTTAGATGATAGTGGGAAGAGTGTGGACATAGTGGGTGTCCAAGGACCTATTTCTCTTTGCATTATTTATGCTATGCTATTGAAGCGGTGTGCACGATAGAGTTGTCAGTTTTTTGCAATGAGGGTGAATGATTTAGATGAGAGAGAGAGAGAGGATTATGATGATATATTTCATCATTATCCCATCCTCCAAGAGTTTTCAAATGTTTCCCTAGTGAGATTCTAGGTATGTCACTGAAGCGCGATATTATTTTCCGGATAGATTTGGTTCCAGGAACAAAGCCTATATCTAAGGCTCCTTATTGGATGACTACTCAAGAGCAAAGTGAGTTGAGATTGTAGTTGGAGGAGTTATTGGCTAAGGGTTTCATTTTCCCTAGTGTCTCTCTAAGGGTATGCCGGTATTGTTTGTGAAGAAGAAGGATGGATCCCTTAGGTTGTATATCAATTATAGACAACTTAATAAGGTGATGGTGAAGAACTAGTATCCTTTATTGAGGATTGATGACCTGTTTGATCATATTAAGGATGCAAAGATTTTATCCAAGATAGATCTTAAGTTTGGGTATCACCAGCTGATGATTCACGAGGCAGATATTTACTGTACAACATTCTGCACTAGATATAGACATTATAAGTTCACAGTGGTACCTTTTGGTCTCACTAATGCTCCATCAGTTTTCATGATCTTGATGAATGGAGTATTTAAGATGTATCTCAATAGGTTTGTGCTTGTATTCTTGGATGACATATTGGTTTTCTCGAGATAAGTGGAGGAGCACATGAGGCAGGTTTTGCAGTGCCTTCGAGATAACTAGTGTACGCCAATATGACAAAGTGTGAGTTCTTTCAGACAGAGGTGAAATATATTCATCATGTCATATCAAGAGAGGGTAGCATAGTATATCCCTCTAAGATTTAGGTTATAATGGATTGGCCAGCACCCACTAACGTGGGCAAGGTTTGTAGCTTCGTGGGTCTTGCAGGCTATTATCATAGATTTGTTTAGGATTTCTCGAGGGTTAATCACCCATCACTTCTCTTCAAAGGAAAGGGAAGGAGTTTGTGTGGTTAGATCAGTGTGAGATGGATTTTTGGATCCTTAAGGAGTGTTTGACTAGTGCACCTATTCTAGCAGTGCTAGATCCTTTGCGTGATTTTGTGGTGTGCACAGATGCATACTTGGAGTGTCTTGGAGCAGTTTTGATGTAGGATGGTAGAGTGATAGAATATAAGTCACATAAGCTCAAAGATCATGAGTTAAATTATTCCTCACAATTTAGAGCTAGCAACAGTGGTGCATGCTTTGGTTCATTGGAGACATTTCCTTCTCTGGCATCAGTTGGAGCTACATAGTGATCACCGTAGGTTGTAGTATATTTTTATATAGTCGAACTTGAATGCCATGCAATGGTGCTGGATGGAGTTCTTGTGTGAGTATGATTTTGAGGTGAGATAAATTTAGGGAAAGGAGAATATGGTAGAGGATGCCTTGAGTCACAATAGACATGAGGTTTCAGTGGTGACTCTTAGTGTAGATTTGAGGTGAAAGATACTTAGTGCCCTTCCTTCGGACATTTGGTATCAGGAGATCAGAGAAAAGATTGCATCAGGGAGAGAGTTGGATGACAAATATCTAGGTTACTCTTTGGAGTCTGATGGTCTTCTTCGACAATTAGGGTGTATATATGTTCCACCTTCAGATGGTCTATGAGAATTGATCTTATCAAAGCCCATCGTGCACCTTACACGACACATCCAGGTGTCAAGAAGATGTACACAAATTTGTGACAACTATATCAGTGGACAGGCATGTGGAGAGATATAGCGGATTATGTGTCATGTTGCTTAGAGTGTTAGTGGGTGAAGGCAGAGTACCAACATCCAACAGGTTTCTTGCAGTCAAACCTGGTTCTAGAGTGGAAATGGGACATTATATCTATGGATTTTATCATTGGTTTGCCTATGTCTTCATGTCGTCATGATGCTATCATGGTCATGATTTATAGGTTGACCAAGGTGGCACATTTCTCGCCGATCAGATCTTCATACATAGAAGTGACAATGGCTCGTATTTTCATGGAGCAAATAGTGAGGTTGCATCGTATACCTTGATGAATTATATTGGACTAGGATCTTGTGTCTACTTCAACATTATGGACTTCCCTTTAGCATGACTTAGGAGTGCAGCTGAACTTCAGTTCGACATATCATCTCAAGAAAGATGGTTAGACAAAGAGGTTTAATCAGGTATTGGAGGATAGGTTACAAATGTATGTTATGAATCAATAGTTCAGATGGGAGGATTACATTCATTTGGTGGAATTTTCCTATAACAATAACTATCATAGCTCAATTGGCATGCCCCCTTTCCAAGCATTATATGGTTGGTTGTGTTGGACACCCTTGAGTTGGGATCGTTTGGAGGATAGAGTACTCCTTGGATTAGAGATGTTGCAGGACATGGAGCAGTAGGTGGAATGTATTAGAGAGCATTTGACAACGACACAAGACATACAAAATAAATAAACAGATGCTCATCATATGGACATACAATTTTCAGTTGGAGATAATGTGTTTTTGAGAGTGCATCTGCGAAAGAGTCTTATCCATTATGGTAAAGGCTCTAAGTTGGCACCTCGATTTGTAGGACCTTTTGAAATTTTGGAGCAGATTGGTACTATAGCATATCACCTTTCCTTGCTACCCAACTTGTCCCATATCCATGATGTGTTTCATGTGTATGTGTTGAGACCTTATCATCCTGATATATCACATGTTTTGGATTGGCATTCATTGCAGGTCAAGGATGGGCAACTTTTATTGGAGCATGTGCGCATTCTTCAACATCGAGGGTTGACCCTCAGGGGTTGGGACATAGAGCAGGTAAGGGGTGGGGCCCGAGTGATGATAATTTGGTGACATGGGAGGATGCTGCATGGATGAGAGAGATTTACCCCTATTTATTCTTAGGCTTTTAGGAGTAAGCCTAGGCAAAGGGGGGGAGGACGCAGTGTCTCTCCTAGACTCACCTTTTGGATTTATGCTTTGATAGACTTGTTTAAACTCATGGTTGATGTTTTGATGATATATTGTTGACACTTATGATCTTATTTAGAACCTAGATGCTTGTTGATGATGATGGATATTTGATATGACTCATGATGGATGATTTATATGATCAATGATACATTCTGGATTAGTTTGATGGATGAATTTACATTGGATGGATTATATGCACTTGATTTTCCTATGTGGACTATATGATTTATGATGTTATGTTAGTTCTAATCCCTATTTTTTTTATCATGGTTTCATGCAATGCATTGATGTTGATATTGTGTGACTATATTCATGAAAGGGACGATGCAATATCACTCATTGCAAGCATGAAATGGTGTTGCGATTCTCTTTTCACTTGCCTGTTTATCATAATGTATGTGTTGTATCGTGTTTAGTGGTGGATATAGGTTTGCAGGTACTGAACATCGACTCCATCTGCTTCCACAGGTTTGAGCATGTCCTATCCCAATGACAAGTTGTTGGAGATGGCATAGTTTCCCTCACACACTCTAGGCTTAGGATGTATGCCTTGTCAGTTACACCATGATGCAATTTGGTGTTTAGAGTCTTAGGCCGATTGTTCGTTTCCTTTTTGTTAGTTTGCTTGAGGAGATGTGAGTATGTGTTTGTACCAATATTAGTATTTAGTAACGTTTGATTATCAAATATTAACACTATAGTTGATTATTTATTGATTAAATATTTATTCATTATTGATTTGGTATTTATTTAATTAAAGTTGATTTAATTGATTTATTGTTTATTAATTATTCAATTATTATTTATTGTTGGATTATGATTTATGATTTATTTGATTTTATATTTAATTAGCTTTTATTTATTTAGCTTTATCTATATTGGATTTTATTTATTTGAATTAGCATCTATTTGATATTTAATTATTAGTTGTTTAATAAGTTTATAACAATAAGATTATTAAATATAATACCCTTGTTGTTATAAAGTTATTTGATTATGTTATATTTTTTACCTACCCTCTTAACCTGTTGGTTGATTTTATAGAGGTTAGTAAATAATATTAGTAAATAATATTGTTGGTTAATAGATTTGTCCTTCTTAAATACCTTTCAAAAATGACTCATAAATGCCCAAATCGAAAAACAAAAAAAACAACAACAGTTGAGTCACTTGCAATAGTATATGCAAGTTCTCTTTGCTTATTTTACAAGGCGCAGCTACCTTCAAAAGTTACACAATGAATAAAATTGCAGGTTATGCCTTTAACCAAAAGGAAAAGAAGGCAAACAACCATCTACCCAGATCAATGAAATAGATGTGAAAGTTTATATTTAGAATTAAATGAATGCAGAGAAGTACCACATAGATCACCCCTTCCCGCACTCATGGATGAGAAACAATGAATAGGATGAGTAACAAACTTTATAACAGATTGATTATTTTGAATTCACAGATTCAGAAACACAATCCCCTTGTTTGATATAATGGAATTTGCATAAAAAATGATTACAGAGACATTCATAATTTGCAATCTAAAAGAGAACACAAATGAATACACAGATTAATCTGCATTTGTCTTATTCCTCAATGCAAAATCGAGCCCACAGACTCAGGTCCATGTACAACAAAACAAAATGGTGACTCATAAAAGAAAACTACTCCCTTTCCCCTTTACAACATCAAATTAACAACAACAAAAAATAAATTACAGCAACAACCCCTTTTCTCTTTCCTTTCATTACATATATATAGCCTCTTTTTTTTTTAAGAGACTTTTAGTTATCAATAACTGATTCTTGAAAAGATTATTTATTTCATTCTCACTTAACATTCCCGTGAATACAATTCTTACGTTTAGGGAAATAAAGCTCAAATATTTGAATACATAATTGCCCTTTCTAGCCTCAGTGAATACTTTTTCACTTACAGGTGAAAATACTTGCCCACTTTTCTTAGTGTTTGAGTTTATATGAGTAAAAACCCAAGTATCTCCCAATCAATGTGACTGTCATTGACAATTTTGACAGTGTTGTTCTCTATTATTCATATCTTACAAACCACATATAATTTTAGAAATCTCTCTGGTGAGGATTTTGAAAACTAGGTTTTCTAAAACATATCAAAACTTCACCGAGATCCAACAATTGAATTGAGAGTTATTCCCACTGCACAAAGACCTATTTTTCTGTCTAAAAACAAAAAAACTCAAAAAATCCATGGTTATAGGCTACATTGAAAACTACAAATAGTATACATGCCAAAAATTACACATGGATCACCACTTTGAGCTTCCATTTGAAGGAATGAGCTCTAGTTTAAGACAAAGCTCTCTTTAGAATAGATGAGGATTGTAACTCTTTAGATTGTTTGTAATACATCGAGCCTTAGACAAATAACCATTATAAGCTTGTTTGGTAAACCAACATGTTATACTACTCCTTTAAAACATCGAACAACTCATGCCAATGTTATTGGATTATTAAACTCGCTGAATTTTGAACTCACACACTCTGAACCTGCATCTGTTTAATCTAATGAATCTTTGAACTCTAAATTTGTACCTCTAAAATTGAACCTACAAACTCATTGAACTTTTAACTTTGAACTTGAACCCAAACTTTGAACCCAAACTTTAACTTGAACCCAAAATTTGAACCCGAACCTTGAACTTTTTGAAAAGGTTCAATAGTTCAGGTTCAATGACAATTGTTACAAAGACCTTTAACTCTTTTAAAAAGAAGGCCGTGATACAACATACTCGGCTTGAACTTGAACCTTGAACTTAGATGAGGTTCAAGTGAGAGGTTCAGTTCAAGAAAAACTTCAACAAAACAAAATCCAAGACTTACACAAGCCCATACTAAATAAAGCACTCATTTTTTAATAACGTGAGAATAAAATGCCTCAGGAAAATGAGGAGGGTAACAAATATTTACCTTGAAATCATGCACGAAAGGTATGAAATATAGTTTTATGAAATAATTTGATTGGTTGGTGATTTTCTATAGTTTTGAATGAAATTTTTATTTATTCAGCCGCCTGTGCATTTTGTCGGGTTAGCATTTTGTGTTTTTTCTTCTACACATTGATTTCTTGGCTGGAGATTTTTGGTTGCCTTATTTTGGCTTGGATAGGCTTCCTGGATTTCTCTTCTTCAGCTTCATCTTCTATTACTTTGATTTTCAAGGTTGAAGGATCTTGCCTTTGAATTTATTTGAATTTCTTGTCCGAAATAAATGTCTGCACTCTATCTACTCTCTATTTGTGTATTGCAAGATTGTTTATTGTTGCTGGGGAGGATATAGTATTATATCTGTATATTTTGAAATAGGAAGAATTGGATTGGGAATTGCTTGTCTTTCTATTTGATTATTTGGTTCCCTATATGTGTTCCATACTAGAAAGATTTTGGAAATACTTGATGTGTGTTTCTTTGTGTCTAATCAGAGTTTTCTTCGATATTGTCTTTATTGAGATTGATGACATTTATATGTTTTATTAGGACCTTTTTTATGTCCTTTTTTTTCAGTTGCATCATGAAAAGTAGGATTTAATATCTCATTTTTTTTATTCCCTTGGATTTAGGTGTCCCTTAGTCGATTGATGAGTCCTTATGCAAATCTGGGCAGTCTCATGCCTTAACTGTCTTGTTTTTCCTTCAATTTTCTTCTCTATTTTCAAATGTGCCATTTCAGAGTCATATGCGATATTTCAAGGGTCATATGCACTATTTAATAGATCATATGAACTAATTTAAGTTCCATATGTGCTATTATGGGTTTCAGATGCGCTATTATGTGCTTTGGATGCACAAATCTTCTTGTATTTTGCAGTTTTCAAGATTTCTGAGTTTTGGGTTTTGTCTATCAGTTTATGGGTGTTTTCCAAAGGCTTTGTGTGATTTATTTGAGATTATTTTAGGTTCTTATTATGTCTTATTTATTTTTTTATGTGGATTAGTACTCCGGTTAAGGGTTTTGTGCCTTACCGTTGAGGAGATTGCATTCATGTTGTATTGCTCCAGCTTGAGGGAGACTTCCTCGTTATTGAGGGATGTTATTAGAGCTCAAGTGGGATATTTTTTTCCTAATTGTTGAGGGTTTGATATGCCTTGGTTTATCTCTTGTTCTGATGTTTATGCTTTGGTGTATTTTTTTCTTGTGGAGGCTCTTGATTGTTTATGAGCATATGCTTCATGTTGTGTATCAGATTGGTTCTTAGTAATGTTGTGGCTATATTCATATTACTTGTGAGATTAAAGTTTTTGTTATGATATGTATGTTATCCTTGAGGTTATGGTTAATGTATGGGAGAGTGGGCTCTTACATGTATAGGACCTAGGTTGTGAGAAACAGATCTCTTGGAGGGGGTCTAGACCTATGTTTCCACATAAAGAGTTTCTTTTTTAACTACAAGTCATAACATTAATAATTTATTAGTGGGTTTGGGTAATTAGGATCACTTAATCAAGATATTAAATTTTTTTATGTATGCCCTAATGGAGAATCCTAGGGAGGTGGTTTTGGGATGAGCTTGGGAAGATCGTTGAAATGGTATATCGATCTCTCTTGATTGGCTCCAAGGATGAGATGGTTTCCACATGAGTCTAGCATGTGATTACACTCTTTCCCTAAATGTGTCTATTAGAAAAATCAGATAACCAGAGGACAACTGAGAGGGGGGGGGGGGTGAATCAGTTGTCACCAGATTAAAGAACTTTAAGCATTTAAATCCTTATTACCGGAACACATAAACTTAATATCAGAATGCATAAACCAAATAACATAATTATTGATAAATAATTTGAATTTAAACATAAACATAAATCAAAGAATAGTTACCATCCATCCATAACACATGACACCAAGATTTGTATGTGGAAAACCCGGTAAAGGGAAAAACCACAGTGGGAAGCCTACCAATAGTCAAATAATACTTCTGCAGTAAGTATATGATTACAATATGAGGGGCCGACACATGTAGGAAGGCCAATAGCCTAGAGCACACTTCTCATCACAAAAAGGAGCGTCACTAACTACAAAAACATCAAACTACAATCTGGAAAGATGATTGAACTGTAAGTATAACATCTGCTATGCATGAGTATAGTTCTGGTTAAGCTCAATATTGGAGGCCTCAAACCTCTCTTACAAATCCAATTTGATCACCTGTGATTGATCAAACCTTTTTCATATGGTTACAAGATTATTCGCACATAGATAAACCAATAACCCACATACCATGATCTACAAAGAGATCTTACATCATATTTATACCAACCTGGGACCTAATCAATTAGGTCAGCTACCTAAAAGATAATACAATAAGTTCACAATATAAAACCACAATCCAATGATCAAAAAAGTCATCTTAGGTCAAAAACAATGTAAACCAATCATTAAATCCCACCGGTAATGCATTAGGAACATCCTCCAACACGTTATAGAAACCGGTCCATAACCTAGATAACACCGGACCCAAAATAGGTCACCATAAACCAAATCCAACACCACCAATGAATTGGAACATGAACAAGATAACCAACGCCATCCTAAAAATCCATCTAGAAGCTGCACCAACACCACTTATCATGTGCATAAAAATATCTTGAACAAAGCTTTACCGGTAAAACCATTACCGGTGACCAAAAGGCTTACTAGAACAAATGATTGCTCCTGAGTGATCAAATCCCAAACCAACTAATCGTGATACACATCTGAATAGAATGAATGACAGATCCAAACCAATTCCACAAACCAAAGCAAACTAGATCAATATCATAATCAACACTCTTCCAGAACCAATCGAAAATCGGTAAACAACCAAAACAACCGATGTTGCCATCAATGACAAAACATCAATGCAATACATAATCAATTCAAAATTGCTAACAATCTCCCCCTTTGGCATTGATGGAAACACTAAATGTGAAAAACATCCAATTGCCAAGAAATGCCAAACAGGTCTCTCCCAATGGAAGACAACCAATAAACTCCCACAGAATGATATAGCAATGAAGTACTAAACCAAAATCCCTTTTGACTGGTATTTTGTTAAGCTCTATTTTTCACATATATCTCTCGCCCTTTGACATCAATGCCAAATATCTGGCATAAAACATCAAAGAAAAATCACAAATCCTCTGAAACATACAACTGACTACTGCCCCTGAGTAGTAGCACCACCACATCAATCCAGAATGAGTAATAATTCTGATAATACATACTAGACTGATGCCAATTAGCATCACTTAGGTCTCTACCAGAGGGGCAGAAACCCCCAACCTATCTCTGAAGTACTCAAATGATTCTTTAGGCAAAGGTTTAGTGAAAATGTCTGCAATCTGCTCTTTAGCGTTCACATAAATTAGTCCGACTTCATTTTCTTCCACCTTCTCCTTCAAAAAGTTATACTTGATAGATATGTGCTTTGTCTTAGAATGAAATACCAGATTCTTTGATATATTAATAACAACAAAGTTATCACAGTGAATAACTATCAGTTCATTACAATCGACTTTTATATCCTTCAACATTTGCTTCATCCATAGAACTTGTGTACAGTTAGTAGCACCAGCAACATACTGAGCTTCAACAGTAGATAAAGAAGTGCATGACTACTTCTTGTTGATCCATGAAACAAGTTTCTTTCCAAGAAAGAAAGATCCACCAGATGTGCTCTTCCAATCATCAACATCTCCAACCCAATTTGCATTTGTATATGCACATAATGTAAAGTCATCTTTTTTAAGATACCACAAACCATATTCAGTTGTTCCCTGCAAATACCTGAAAATCCTTTTCACCGCACTCTCATGATTTCTCTAGGATCACTTTGATATCTTGATACATACAATTTGCATTCATTATATCCGGTCTAGTTTGAGTTAGATATAACAAACCACCAATCATATATTTTCACCTAGTAGGATTTACTGATGTAGATGCATCTTTCTTTGTCAATTTCTCACTTGTAACCATAGGAGTACTAACCAGTTTATAATTTTCCACACCAAATTTCTTCAACAACTCTCTAGCATACTTAGTTTGACAGATGAAAATACTTTTATTAGTTTGAGTAATCTGCAAACCTAAGAAAAATCTCATCTCCCCAATCATAGACATCTCAAATTCATTCTTCATATTGTTAAAGAATTTCATACACAACTTATCTTCACCTCCAAAAATGATATCATCAACAAAGACCTCAATAATCAATATGTCATCATTAGTGATCTTACAATATAAGTTACTGTCAGCATTACCTTTAGTGAAATCAAGGTTCAAAAGATATTTATCCAGTCTTGCATACCAAGCTCTAAGGGCTTGTTTTAATCCATATAAATCTTTCCTTAACCTACAAACCATATTTTTGTCATCTGAAAGTGAAAATCCATTAGGTTTCTCAATATAAACTTCCTCTTCAAGATGCCCATTCAGAAATGCACACTTAACATCCATCTGATAAACCTTGTAATTCTTATGAGAAACATAAGCAATAAATAATCTCACAGCTTCAATCCTAGCTACTGGTGCAAAGGTTCCATCATAATAATTTCCTTCCTTCTGAGAATATCCTTTACAAACCTATCTAGCTTTATTCCTCACAACTTGTCCATCCTCATTCAATTTATTCCTGAAAAAACCTATTTAGTTCCAATAACATTCTTATTTATAGGTCGGGGAACTAAAGTCCATGTGTTATTCTTTTCTATCTATAATACCATGAATGCTCTTGAACCTGTCCAACATTTATCCTTACTGCATCCAAAACTAATTGACTGTACTTTACAGAACCAACCCATGAATATACCTACTTTTACCAATGACTATACATTAGCCTATTATCTTAATGCAGTTGAACCCATATACTCTTCCACCAGCGAACATAGTGAAAACATGACTGAAGCGGATATCAAGTATCTTAGTCACAAAAACAAGAAAAACAAAAATAAAAGATCTAATAGTGAAAACCACATTGTGGCGGTGTCAGAATCTAAAAAAGAGAAAATAAAGGACATACCTAAAGGTGAAAACCTCTTTGAGGCACCTAAAGGTGAGATACTTTATGTATTGCCAAGTCATTTCTAGGAAAGGTCCTCCATATTGATTGAGCCAACTCAGCCAGTGAACATTGGGAGTCAAGAGACACCACACATCATTCATGTAGCTCAATCACTTTCAGCAGAAGGATTGAAAGATTTCACTCATCTATTCTCAGAAAAGAAAATAAACTTTGCATGGACGTACTCTAATATACCAGGCCTAGATCCTGATCTCATCATGCACCATCTTTCTATCACACCAGGAGTAAAATCAGTTAAGCAAAAACTCCATAAGATGCACCCACATGTGGCACTGCTGGTCAAGGCTGAGCTAGAAAAACTATTAAAAGATGGATTCATTAGAGCTATAGATTATGCCAAATGGATTTCAAACATAGTACCTGTGTTAAAGGAAGACAAATCTATCAGAGTTTGCACTGACTTTAGAGATCTTAATAAAGCTTGTCTAAAGGATGACTTTCCATTACCAAATATTGGTATGAGAGTTGACATGACTGCTGGGTATGGGATGTACTCACTAATGGACGGATTCTTCGGATATAATCAAATCAAAATAGCTCCCGGAGATCAAGAAAAGACAACTTTCACCTTTGCATGGGGAATCTTTTGCTGGAATGTCATGCCATTTGGGCTAAATAACGCAGGGGTGACCTATCAAAGAGAAGTTACAACTATCTTTCATGACATGATGCATAAGAATATGGAAGATTATGTTGATGACACCTTAGTGAAGACTATTAAGAGATCAACACATTCAAGAGCTAGGTCCTATACTAGACAGAATGGAAAAGTTTAAACTCTAGTTAAATCCAAAGAAGTATGCATTTGAAGTAACATTTGGTAAACTACTTGGCTACATCATTTCAAAGAAGGGAATCGAGGTTGATCTTGAGAAGGTCCAAGCTATAATGGAAATGCCACCTCTGAAGAACATCAGTCAAATGAGAAGTCTATAGAGATGTCTCCAATCCATCAGACGCTTCATTTCTCAGCTAGCAGACAAAGCTCAAACTTTCACAAAATTATTGAGGAAAGGAGAAATATACAATTGGGATCAGGAATGTGAACAATACCTTCAGTAGATCAAAGAGTACCTATCCAATCCACCAATATTGATGCCACCAATTCAGGGTAAACCATTGATCTTATACATATCGGCAACTGATTCATCACTGGGAGCACTTCTGGCACAACAAGATGCCAACAAAAAGGAACGAGCTATTTATTACATCAATAGGACATTGGTGTCTTATGAAATGAACTACACTATAATATAAAAATCATGCTTGGCGTTAGTCTTTGCATCACAAAAATTGAGACACTACATGTTGGCACATTCAATCAAGTTGGTGGCTAAAATTGATCTGCTCAAATATCTACTCAATAAAGAAACACTAACAGGAAGATTGGCAAAATGGGTCATGATCCTTACAAAGTTTGACATTGAATATGTGGAATACAAAGCCATAAAAGGATAGGTAATTGCTGATCAACTTGCTGAAGCTCCACTTGAGGATACTCAACCGCTGCATATAGAGTTTCCAGATGAATCAATAATGCATCTTACTCAAAAACCCTGGAAGATGTTCTTCAATGGGTCTTTTACTCAAAAAGGTTCCGGTGCTGGAATATTATTTATTACTCCTCAGAAGTATTCAATCCCAAAGTCTTATAAGATTCTATTCCCTTGCACAAATAATATTGCAAAATATGAGGCTCTGGTGAATGAGATCAAGCTAGCCATTGAATGGAAGGTTGTAGAATTACACATCTATGGAGATTGTCAACTGATCATAAATCAAATCAATGATACATATCAGACTGAAGATGATAGACTAATGCCTTATAAGAGAATGGTTGATGATCTTAAGAAGTATTTTGCTTTTGTATAATTCCAACAAATTCCTAGATCTGCAAATAGAGTAGCAGATGCTATGGCCACCTTGGTGACTATACCTAAGTTACACGAGTCCTAATAGTCTGTTCTATTATTGGACATAACTCATCCCGATACAACCACATCTACTCTTATCTACGAGACCAAATTATACCTAAAAACCTTACTCGTAATGAGAAAATGAACCTAACTTGAAATGCTTCACGGTATGTTATAATTGCTAATGATCTATTTAGATGAGGTTTGGACAATACATTGCTTAGGTGTCTAGAAACTGAAGAATCTAAACGTGCGTTATTGGAAGTTCATGAAGGTATTTGTGGATCTCATTTGAATGGTCTTACTTTAGCTCATAAATTATTACGGACTGGCTAATACTGGCCAGACATGGAGAAAGATGCTATTAAATTTGCTAAGGCTTGTGAAAAATGTCAGCTACATGGAAATTTCATACATGCTCCAACAAGGTATCTTATACCCTTCACTACACATTGGCCTTTTCAGCAATGGGCCTTTGATCTCATTGGTCAGATATATCCAACATCATCTAATGGACATAAATTTATCATAATTTCCACTGAGTATTTTACCAAGTGGGTAGAAGCAGTTCCGCTCATCAAAGCAACTGGTAAACAAGTCATCTTGTTCATCCTAAACTATATCTGCAGGTATGGGATACCTTCGTCCATCGTGACTGATAATAGAGGATGTCATGCCCAAACTTTTGGGCATGAACGGGATAATTTTTTTATTGAATAACAACCTATTAACATTAAATCTACTTATACGAACGCACTAACAAGTTTTGTCTTAACTATGTTTGAGTTAACTCTAACCACTAACTCAAGTAAGCAAAAATAATGCTTAAATTAAATGCAGAATACTAAAATAATTATTTATTATCTCATCCATTTTAATCCATAAATTAATTTAACCAAAAATCTCTAAATTAATTGACAAAGATAATATTAATCTCCAATAACCAATTAATTGCTTTTAGGAACTAAATAAATTAGTCCTAGCACTTAGATTATTAATGCCAATATTTTACTTTATCAATAATTAAAATGTGGTTAACTAACTCGACTAAAGGGTCAATTAAATTTCACAATGTAAATTCCCTATAAAATTTAGGCTGGAATAGCCTAAATTTAGGTGAAACAAAGTAATAATCTCCTATGGCCAAAATAACTTACAAAGCCATTAAAATTCCCTAAAAGATTAAACTCCAAAATAATTAGAGTTTAAAACATCTTTTTTTTAAAAACACACCCATATGTTTATTAAAAAGATATATAATATAAACACCTAATAAAATAATTAATCTACAATTTGGCCTATACATTCAAATTTTTAACTCTATATATATATATTCACATTATTATAAAATATCCATGAAAACCCTAACTAAAAAATATTATAAAATGCCCCTTACATTTTATAATCTCTTCTTATTTCTTTCATGCTACCCTAATCCTAATCGGGTTTTTTTTTTTTTTTCTTACTGTGCAGGGCCGAGGGGGAGTGGCGGCCATGGAGGAGAAGTGGCAGTGTTTGGGGAAGGGGTGTTAGGGCACCGACGGTGGGCACTCAGAACACCACATTGTGGGTAAACACAGTGGCGGGCCGGGTGCCCTTCCATTGTGATTACCCACCGTGGGAGGCCCCCGAGCCGACCACTGTGGTTGCCCACAGTGGCAGCCCTTGCGCCACCCACTGTAGGCAGCCACAGTGGCGGCTCGAGCCGCACCGCCCACTGTGTATAAACACAGTGGGTTCGGCCCCGTAAACTCCCCCCCCTCTTGCTTAATTATTTATTTATTTATTTATTTGTTTAAAAATATATATATATATATATATTTATATGTGTATATATATATTTATGTTTATATATTTTAAATATATATATATATATATATATATATATATATATATATATATATATATATATATATATATATATATATATATATATATATATATATATAAGATGCATAAGCTATCTAGGGCTGGCTTTACTATGCAAATATACATTGTATATATATATTTTTTTAACTTTTAAACAGTTTAATAAAATTTTTCAGATTTAGATCAATGTATTTTTTTTTCTTTACTTTAAATTCCATGTTGCTAAAATCTGAGATAAACTATTTAACTTTAGATTTATTTTCTGCAAATAAATAATTGACAGAATTCAATAAATTTAAACAACAACTATATAAATATGATATTATTTAAATTAGATAGACTATTTAACTTTAGATTTTAATTTCTACAAATAAGTAAATGACAGAATTCAATAAATTTAAACAACAACTATATAAATAGGATATTATTTAAATTTAACCTTAGAGATATGCATGTTTAATCTATTAAACCATGATTTGTACTTGGAAATAAATGATTAGGACTAAATGCTAAATTTTCCCTTACTAACATGCAAGCTTACTACTTTTCCCATTTCCGTTATTCCAATATGCATAAGGAAAATAACTGAACTATTTTTCTCAGACATGACATGCATACAACAAATATATTTATTTCAGAACTATAGGAACTAAATCTAGAAATACACATTTCTTTTTTTTGCAATAATAATCTAACATAATAATGCATTTCTTTGTACATATTTAGCATACAATATAGTCAATATTACAAGATGGGTGAGATACCCATCTAGTCTCTCATTTCTATTAAATGAGAACTTTAAGCAAAATGAATACATTTCTTTTTCCAATGAATACAACATATAGTTTTCTTTTCTCATTACTGCAACTAAAATATAGCATCCCTTTTTCCTTATTCTTTTTTTGCAAATCAAGTAAAAACCAGCAACTCCTAGCTTGACCGCTTTTTTTTTTTTTTAATTCCAAGCAACCTGTAAATAAAACGTAAGGCTTGACCATGGAGTGCTCACCTCCCAGCCTAGGCTTACTAGAAGCCACCCCCGAGCTTGGAGAACCAAGCCCTAGACAGGTTACAGACATGCAAACACAACAAGTAAGGGAAAAACATATAGCAAACACTTTCCCAACCAAGGCTACACTTCATCACAAAATGTGATGATTTTACATGGGTGGTAGTGGACCAAATACCCTGAGGAGACTGCAAGAATGGTAGAACACAATGCCACCTCATGGCAAACAAAGTTATTTCATAAGATCATTAACCCCACATTCCTTATGCCCCCCAAGGCATCTATGCCATACTTTCTCCCCTTATGACCCCCAAATGCACAAACCAGGCCATGCAGCAAGGGTTACAAATACACTCCTTGAGTTCGCTCTCATAAAGAGAGTCTCTCACTTGAGGGCTATCAAACTTCTACCACCCGCAAGACCATCCTACTCTCCCAAGAGTAGAAGGCCTTGGCTACTCCCAAAACATAGAAAATGCATACAAAAAAGTAAAAGACAGATTGCATAATAATAATTTTCACAAAGGAAAATACAAGAGAATCATTTTCACATACAACCAAACTTTCCAACATAGACATGCAACATAAAAAGCAAAGAGATGAACCAACCTTCAATCTGCCCAAAGGTATGCTAGAACTAGTTTGAGGATGAGCAACCCAAATCCACAATCCTCCCTTCTACACTTAGCCAAATTTCGAATCCAAAAACCAACTTTTCAAAATGCATAGTCTCCAAAAATGGAGAGTGGGTGATTACCCACAAAATCTCTCATTCTTGCCTAAGAAGACCTCAGTGAGAGTTCTCACAGGTTTCTAAAATTGAAAAAGGAAAAAGTAAGAAAAAGCTCAAAAGGGATCTCTCATCATAAGGGAAGGTTATCTAACCTAGATGGGACCTTCTAATTTTGAATTTTCGCACATCTTAGAAAACCCACTTTTTGGGATGACTAAACAGTCACAAGGGAGTAGACACATGCCTAAAAACACTCCTAACTCATAGGTATACCTTATGGGCTCTAGGAAACACTTTTAAACTACCCCTAGGAGTCCATTTGACCCCTTATAAACCCATCTGAAGTTTACTTTTGGGTCAAACCTGAGTTGACCACTCCAAAGACTCTCTACCCAAGGAAACTTTAGAACCACATTCAAATGTTTGAAAAAGCTATAGTTAAACAACTCCCTTCAAGAGACAAGTCAAAATTCAAGACATAAATCAACACGTGTCAAGTGACACAATAAAATACATTACAAAATTACACATGGAAATTGTCTCTTGTTGGATTTAAATAAATCAATAATAAAATTTAACACACATGCATCATTCACTATTACAAATAAAATACGATACATGCGGGGTGTTGTCTCTCCAAATAGACAACCCCTAGTTTTACGAATGTACATAGGTCTAGGTTTGGTTCTCCATAATATTTCCATGGTCACATGGATAATTTTCCTACACATGTCAATTACACATTAGTACTTCCAAATAACCTCATATAATATTTAAACACATGAATAAGAATACACGTCAAACACTCTGCATACAATTGATATTAAACAAAATCAATATATCTTATATCCAAATAAGTCCATAAGCAATTATCATAATCCACATAATTCTAATCCTTACATAATACATGCATCCTATTTCTATCATCATAGCAAAGTCCTGCAATTCCAATAATGACATACATTATCACAAAGTAATCCTATTCTAGAATCATATAGAGTTCTATATCTATAATGCATAGAAATGAAGCATCAATATATATCAATGTTATCGAAATCATGGAATCATATAAGTTCCAAATCCATAAGGCATAAAAATAAAGCATCCATAATAGTCTCAACATGAAAAATACTGAAATGCTAGGATGAGTCAGGGTAGGGCCTCACACCCTCCCCCTCTAGGCATGAACTTCCTCCTGGAGTTCATCAAAAAGATGGGGGTACCGTGATCTCATACATGCTGCATCCTCCCATGAAGCCATAACCTCATCATAGCAATCCCACTAGACCCTAACCTGGTCCAGCTGTCAACCTCAAAGGGCCAGTGTCTGGCATGCCAAAATGCGAATGGGCTCCAAAGATAGCCGCCCGTCTGACTCCACCTGCAAGGCATCCCAATCTAAAATATGAGACTCATCATAGATATACTTCCTCAAAACTGATACATGAAATGCATCGTGGATGCGTGATAGGCTAGGTGGCAATGCTAAATGGTAGGCAACTGGTCCTATCCTCTCAAGGATCTCAAATGGTCCTACAAAGTGAGGTGCGAGCTTAGAACCCTTTCCGTAACAAATTGGACTCTTATGCGGTCGCACTCTCAAAAAGACTTTGTCTCCAACCAAGTGGCTATGATCTATCCTCTGCACATCTGCATACTTCTTCTATCTATCTTGTGCCTCTCTAAGACACTGCCTAATCAAATCTACCTACTACTCCATATCCCAAACTATCTCAGGACCAATAGCAACTCTGTCCTCTATGCGGTCCCAACTCAATTGTGTCCTACAAGGGCTGCCGTATAGGGTGGCATCCCCAATGAAGTGCAATGCCCATTGTTATAGGCAAACTCCACTAAGGGAAGGTACTTTTCCCATTTGTTCTGATGATCCATGATGTACATGCGAAGCATATCCTTTAACACCTAGTTAACCCTCTTTGTCTGACCATCCATTTCTGGATGATAGGTTGTACTGAAGTTGAGCTTGGTGCCCATAGCTACCTATAATGCTTTCCAAAAGGAAGAAGTGAAGAGGGAATCCCTATCAAAAATAATCTTGAGTGGAACGCCATGAAGTCTAACAATGTCTTGCAAGAACACTTGTGCTACTGCTGGTGCTGTGAAGGTAGTCTGAACTGGTGAAAAGTGGGCCACTTTGGTCAGCTTGTCAACTGTCACCAAGATGGCATCATGGCAACGAGATGACATAGGGAGACCAATGATGAAATCCATGGATATAGTATCCCACTTCCACTCTCATATAGCATGAGACTGAAGCAACCCACCTGGATGGCGGTGCTCCACCTTGACTCTCTGACACTCGAGGCATCAGGCTACTAACTCAGCGATGAGCTGCCACATTCCTGGCCAATGATATAACTGTCTCAAGTCAGCATGCATCTTCTTAACTCCGGGGTGTGCTGCATAAGGAGCTCTATGAGCCTCCATGACAATGAACTCACGCAATCCCCCAAAAGAAGGTACATAGATGCTCCCTCTATGGCATAATAGTCCATTGGACTCCAAAGAATAATCCACATATTTCCCTTCTAGAGTTTCCTGAGATTGTATCACCTGACAAACCTCTAAATACCATCCATCCTCTGGCAACTTCTGCAATATCCGATCTCTCAAATCTGTGCCCATAGATATGGTGTATACCTCATGACATCTCCTACTCAAGGCATCTGCAACTATGTTTTCTTTCACTTTGATGTAGTGAACATCAAAATCATATTCACACAATAACGCCATCCATCTCCTCTGATGTGCATTAAGGTTCGACTGAGTGAATATGTATTGAAGGCTTTGATGGTCTGAATGAAGCTCAAAATGATGACCCAAAAGGAAGTGTCTCCACCTCATAAGTGCATGCACTACCACTACAAGCTCAAGCTCATGAGTAGGGTAGTTAAGCTCATGAGTCTTAAGCTTCCTAGACTCAAAAGCTATAGCCTTACCATCCTGCATAAGGACTGCTCCTATACCCTCTAGGGAAGCATCTATGCAAACCATGAAGTTAGCTGAGGGATCTGGTACTACAAGGATAGGTGCGCTAGTAAGTGCCTTTTTGAGTTCTTGAAAGGCCCTCTCGCACTTCTCTGTCCACTCAAATTTCTTCCCTTTACACTGAAGAGAAGTAATGGGATGTGCGACTCTAGAGGATCCCTCAACAAAGCATCGGTAATAACCTGCTAAGTCCATGAAGCTCCTGACCTCTATCACATTGGTTGGCGCTGGCCAATCCATAATAGCTCTGATCTTTGATGGGTCAACTGAGATCCCATCACTAGAAATAATGTGCCCAAGGTACTTGACCTCTGAACAAAAGAAAACACACTTTGACAAACTGCCAAACAACTGATTGTCCCTTAAACACTGTAAAACCTGTCTCAGGTGCTCCTCATGCTCCTCCTCATTTCGGGAATATCAATATGTCATTGAGGAACACAATCACAAAACAGTCAAGAAATGTGTGGAATACCCCATTCATGAGGCTCATGAAAATAGTTGGAGCATTCATAAGACTGAATGGAACCACGGTGAACTCATAGTGGCCATATCTAGTGCGAAATGTAGTCTTTTGGATATCACTTTCCACTATTCTCAACTGATGGTATCCTGACTTTAGATCAATTTTGGAAAATACTTTGGCATCTTGAAGTTGGTAGAATAATCATCAATCCTAGGCAAGGGATATTGGTTCTTGATGGTTACTTTGTTCAACTGTCGATAATCCATGCATAACTGAAGAGATCTATCCTTCTTCTTCACGAAGATGATTGGTGCACCCCAAGGGGATACGCTAGGATGTATGTAACCCTTCTCTAGGAGTTCCTCAGGCTACATCTTGAGCTCATTAAGCTCATTTGTGGTCATCCTATAAGGTGCTCTTGAAACTGGCTCCGCTCCTGGTACAAGGTCTATATGAAAGTCAATCTCTCTATGGGGCGACATTCCAGGTAGCTCTGAAGGAAACACGTCTGAATATCCCTTAAGGATAGGATGGTCATCAATTGATGTTTCCTTTTTGTCCTCTTCCCCTCTATCACTGATGGTGATGACAAATAACTGACATTCCTTTTGCATGCTCCGCTTAAGCTGCATTGTGGAAATCATACGAAGAGACACGGGTCTCTGAATCGCAGTGATTACTATGGGCGAACCCTGATCATCCTCACACTTGATCTTTTTTAGGCGGCAATCCATCTTGGCTTTGTGGGCATAAAGCCAATCCATGCCAAGTACGATGCCATATGATCTAAGTGGTGTAACTCTAAGGTCTACTAAGGTGGTGGTATTGCCAATCTAAAGCTGACAAGCCCTAACCTCTGATTCCACTGACACTCTAGCCCCTGAAGCTAACTCCACTTCCCAACTGACACCTTGTCTAGTTGCCACTAGCTCGCAATGCTCCACAACCCTAGAGATATAAAGGAGTTAGTAGCTCCTTAATCAAATAATATAGATACATAGTTACCTCTGATCATACCTACAACCTCAATGACCGTGGCCTGGTGCTCTGCCTGACAGTTGTCAACTGCTGTGAAGACTCTATGGGACCTGCCCATATCTCCAACTATAGGCTCTGACACTTCCATCCTCTAATTCCCTACCATCTGACCCTAAGGACACTCTCTCTCAATGTGCTCCATGGCTCCACATGTGAAACAAGCACCGCATGCTTGAAAATCGATGCCTTGAGGCCTAGAAAAAGACCGTCCCCTATCCTGCTAGAACTACTGTACCCACCCTTGGAGGACTACTGAGCCCTTGCTGGAGGTGTGTAAGGAACCTGAGATCGCTGATCTTGCCTCTGACCCTAAGACTGCCACTGCTTGGGCTTTGCACCCTACTGACTCTACGGAGGCCTTTGCTTGTGGTTCTGCTACGACTGTTGTGGAGGAGGGGGTTTGGAGAACCCCAGTGTGTGTCTGTTATTACCTTTCCAATGGGGTTTCTGAAACCCGTATGTCTGGGGTATAGGGTTTTGGTTTTGGAACCGATCCCTTGTATCCTGTGGCCTGACCTGAATCTCCTCTACTATCAAAGCCTTCTCCACAACAACCCGAAGGCTCTCTGGAGCGGACATCCTCACTGGTTCTGCTATGTCGACATTCAACCCTCTGATAAAATGATTGACGAGAAGTTTCTCATCTTTCAGGTAGTCCACGTATGGCAAGAGCTCGAAGAACTTGCTCTCGTATTGGGTCACTGAGAGACCCTTCTTCTAGAGGTCATGGAACTCGTCTATCCTACGCTGGTTTGTAATGCTCTGACAAGTACCTCTCCTTGAACCTCTCTATAAAAATCTCCCATGTGAAAGTATTAGCAACTAAACCACACTTGTATTCCTCCTATCTCCACCATGTGGAGGTCATTGCTCTCAATAGGTGGACTGCTACATGTTCCTTTAGATTGCTCTTGTAAGAGCACAATGCAAAGCACCTATCTAGACTCAAAAGCCAAGCCTCAACTTCTACCCCGTCGGTAGATCCCCCAAAAGATGGTGGCTGGAGGTGCATAACCTCTCTGATTAGATCCCCTAGATCCCGACGTGATCTCTCATAATACACTGGCTCTGCTACTGGAGGTGGTCCTAGTAGATGAAAGGACTCAGGCTCATGCCCAACCTGACTCTCTATGGGATTAGGAGGTGGACTCCTACTCCATTCCCTATCTGCCGATCTATGGCTCCCTGAGTTCTGATTTTCAACATGATGATCCTCTGCTAGAAGCCTTTCTTGGACTATCACTATCAGGTTCTGGAGTGCTTCTAAAATGTCTTGGTTTGGGTCAACTAGTCATTCGGGAGGGGCCTTTGGGTTCCTTTTTGGAACCAATTCCTCCCTATCGACCTCTTCACATGCTATACTTTCACGCCTAGGACCTCTAGCACATTTGCGAGCTTATCGCGTAGTTGGAGGCATCCTTATGAGAAAATAAAATAAAATGAAATAAATAAATAATTTTTTCAAAGAAGAATTTAATTAATTAAAAATAAATATAATAAAATAAAATTAATTAATTAACTAATTAAAGAGAAACGTAATGGAGAAAGGTTCCTAGTGTTGGAAACCTTGCTCTGATACCAAAATGTCATGCCCAAACTTTTGGGCACGAACAGGATATATTTTTTTGAATAACAACCTATTAACATTAAATCTACTTATGCGAACGCACTAACAAGTTTTGTCTTAACTATGTTTGAGTTAACTTTAACCACTAACTCAAGTAAGCAAAAATAATAATTAAATTAAATGCGGAATACTAAAATAATTATTTATTATCTCATCCATTTTAATCCATAAATTAATTTAACCAAAAATCTCTAAATTAATTGACAAAGATAATATTAATCTCCAATAACTAATTAATTGCTTTTAGGAACTAAATAAATTAGTCCTAGCATTTAGATTATTAATGCCTATATTTTAATTTATCAATAATTAAAATGTGGTTAACTAACTCGACTAAAGGGTCAATTAAATTTCACAATATAAATTCCCTATAAAATTTAGGCGAAACAAAGTAATAATCTCCTATGGCCAAAATAACTTACAAAGCCATTAAAATTCCCTAAAAGATTAAACTCCAAAATAATTAGAGTTTAAAACATCTTTTTAAAAAAAATACATCCATATGTTTATTAAAAACATATATATATTATAAACACCTAATAAAATAATTAATCTATCTAGGGCTGACTTTACTATGCAAATATACATTGTATATATATATTTTGAACTTTTAAACATAATTAATAAATTTTTTCAAATTTAGATCAATGTATTTTTTTTTCTTTATTTTAAATTCCATGTTGCTAAAATCTGAGACAAACGATTTAACTTTAGATTTATTTTCTGCAAATAAATAATTGATAGAATTCAGTAAATTTAAACAACTATATAAATATGATATTATTTAAATTAGATAGACTATTTAACTTTAGATTTTAATTTCTGCAAATAAGTAAATGACATAATTCAATAAATTTAAACAACAACTATATAAATAGGATATTATTTAAATTTAACCTTATAAATATGCATGTTTAATCAATTAAACCATGATTTGTACATGGAAATAAATGATTAGGACTAAATGCTAAATTTTCCCTTACTAACATGCAAGCTTACTACTTTTCCCATTTCCGTTATTCCAATATGCATAAGGAAAATAACTGAACTATTTTTCTCAGACATGACATGCATACAACAAATATATTTATTTAAGAACTATAGGAACAAAATGTGATGATTTTACATAGGTAGTAGTGGACCAAATACCCTGAGGAGACTGCAAGAATGGTAGAACACAATGCCACCTCATGGAAAACAAAGTTATTTCATAAGATCATTAACCCCACATTCCTTATGGCCCCCAAGGCATCTATGCCATACTTTCTCCCCTTATGACCCCCAAATGCACAAACCAGGCCATGCAGCAAGGGTTACAAATACACTCCTTGAGTTCGCTCTCATAAAGAGAGTCTCTCACTCAAGGGCTGTCAAACTTCTACCACCCGCAAGACCATCCTACTCTCCCGAGAGTAGAAGGCCTTGGCTACTCCCAAAACATAGAAAATGCATACAAAAAAGTAAAAGATAGATTGCATAATAATAATTTTCACAAAGGAAAATACAAGAGAATCATTTTCACATACAACCAAACTTTCCAACATAGACATGCAACGTAAAAAGCAAAGAGATGAACCAACCTTCAATTTGCCCAAAGGTATGCTAGAACTAGTTTGAGGATGAGCAACCCAAATCCACAATCCTCCCTTCTACACTTAGCCAAATTTCAAATCCAAAAACCAACTTTTCAAAATGCATAGTCTCCAAAAATGGAGAGTGGGTGATTACCCACAAAATCTCTCATTCTTGCCTAAGAAGACCTCAGTGAGAGTTCTCACAGGTTTCTAAAATTGAAAAAGGAAAAAGTAAGAAAAAGATCAAAAGGGATCTCTCATCATAAGGGAAGGTTATCTAATCTAGGTGGCACCTTCTAATTTTGAATTTTCGCACATCTTAGAAAACCCACTTTTTGGGATGACTAAATAGTCACAAGGGAGTAGACACATGCCTAAAAACACTCCTAACTCATAGGTATACCTTATGGGCTTTAGGAAACACCTTTAAACTACCCCTAGGAGTCCATTTGACCCCTTATAAACCCATCCGAAGTTAACTTTCGGGTCAAACTTGAGTTGACCACTCCAAAGACTCTCTACCCAAGGAAATTTTAGAACCACATTCAAATGTTTGAAAAAGCTATAGTTAAACAACTCCCTTCAAGAGACAAGTCAAAATTCAAGACATAAATCAACACGTGTCAAGTGACACAATAAAATACATTACAAAATTACACATAGAAATTGTCTCTTGTTGGATTTAAATAAATCAATAATAAAATTCAACACACATGCATCATTCACTATTACAAATAAAATATGATACATGCGGGGTGTTGTCTCTCCAAATAGACAACCCCTAGTTTTATGAACGTACATAGGTCTAGGTTTGGTTCTCCATAATATTTCCATGGTCACATGGATAATTTTTCTACGCATCTCAATTACACATTAGTACTTCTAAATAACCTCATATAATATTTAAACACATGAATAAGAATACACGTCAAACACTCTGCATACAATTGTTATTAAACAAAATCAATATATCTTATATCCAAATAAGTTCACATAAGAAATTATCATAATCCACATAATTCTAATCCATACATAATACATGCATCCTATTTCTATTATCATAGTAAAGTCCTGCAATTCCAATAATGACATACATTATCACAAAGTAATCCTATTCTAGAATCTATAGAGTTCTATATCTATAATGCATAGAAATGAAGCATCAATATATATCAATGTTATCGAAATCATGGAATCATATAAGTTCCAAATCCATAATGCATAAAAATAAAGCATCCATAATAGTCTCAACATGAAAAATACTGAAATGCTAGGATGAGTCGGGGTAGGGCCTCACAGAGGACAGTTCAAGAATAAAGATCTGGACGAGCTCTGTGAGAAATTCAAAATAAAACAACACTGGTCATTAGTATATTACCCTCAAGGTAATGGAAAAATCGAGGCATCTAACAAAAACCTACTGACTATCTTGCACAGAATGGTGAACAAATCCGGGAAGGATTGGCATTTGCAGTTCAACCCTGCACTATGGGCTTACATAACAAGTATCAAAATACCTAGTGGGGCTACACCTTTTTCTTTGGTGTATGGGTCCAAAGCAGTACTACTATTGAAGTAGAAAGACCATCTCTAAGAGTTTCCTTGGAAGGTCTTGTTATTGATGAAGATCATAGAATATCTAGATTTCAAGAACTCTCATTACTGGATGAGCGTCGGCAAGTGGCGTTTGATCATCTCAGAGTGTATAAAGAGAGAATGTACAAAGGATATAACAAGAAAGTTAAACAAAGAGAATTTCAAGTTGGTGACCTAGTTCTAAGAGAAAATCCTAAAAATCAGCAGTTTTGAGACAACAAAGGGAAGTTTGAACCCAACTGGCTAGGTCCTTACATCGTTATTGCTGTATTCGACTCTGGTGCCTATCAACTCTCAAATTTGGAAGGAAAACAACTTCGTGAACCGATTAACACCATCCACTTGAAGAAATTATTCACTTAACATTCTCTGTGCCATCAACATGTACAATTGAAATTTTTTTTTGAAGAATCCTAAAAAAATAAAAAAAGTATTGAAAAAAATTTTTAAAAAAAAAAAATGAAAAAAAAAAAAAGAAAAAGGGAAAGAAAAAAAAAATATAGAGAGAGAAAATGCCCTAGTGAAAACCTGGTAAACAGGCACCTGGGTAAAAAAAATAGAATGAATCTCTGCCGAGCAGGTGAAAACCAGGCAAACAGGCGCCTCTTGTACTCAAGCGCTCCATCTATCAACACAACGTTGGCATTTCCCGCTTTCATGCATCTTTGCTTTCGTTTGTACATATATTTCAGTCACTTTTGTGACATCTTGGTTTGTTGGAACCTTCATGACTTGAAACTAATCAATGTCCTAGTCTTAGGTTAATCGACTGAGTACATTACATATCCTAAGCAGTGTCAACCGAGTCATCTTTCTGTCAGTGAAACTTGGTCGTCCACTTCGAGTCAGTCACCTGTCTCCTAACTACCAAAGAGTTTTATCATTGAGTAAACAAGCAAAACAACATAACGAAAAACAATTATTAAACAATTTGAGCTATGAATGAAAATTTTCTTTGTATGCTATCTTTTATATTGGTTTTCGATTATTATCCCTCTGACTAACTTGAGGAAGTCTATTGTGACTAAGAGGAGCAAGGATTGGGGGCATAATATTTTCTTTGTTTTCTTCTTGTAGGAATGATCCCAATGATCTGGAAACATCTAAATTAGTTGGGTTTCTGTGATAAGAGCCTTCACATCAAGGGGAAATTGCCTCACATACCTCGACTCCGCTTATTTTTATGCTACAGGGAGGTCCACATCGTTTTTTTGTTTGTTTTGAGGGAATTTCTTTATGATGCAATTCGGGTCCCTGCAAAATCTGTCCAAGGATATGAACAAAAAAGGGTCATTGCGGACAAGATAATAAATATTGCACATTGAAAAAGAAAGGAACTCTAACTTGCCTATTGTGTTCGTTATGCTCGGTGATGAATCTTAAGCATTTTAAATCCAGTGACTAGGTTTAGGTTGCATTTTGCATATCATTCTGCATTTTTGTGAATCTAGAGTGATTTCAGTGTGATGGTAATAATCTCTTTATCTTTTGAGTGAGAGTTGAAAGAATCATCATTTCTTACGCTAAGTGGTCTATTTATCATCATTTCTTCAATCGAGTATTTGTGTTTTGAGATGTGTAGTTGCATACATAAATATTTTATATAGATTCATACATTTTATTATTCACTCATTTGCATTCATCTTATTGCATAGAAAATAAAACGTTGCATTTCATATTACTCATTACACATTCATTTATTTGCATATGAAAAGAAACAAAAATAGACATCCATAATCATTTGCATTACATATCGAAAATAAATGCATACATATAGAATAAAGCATATAAAAGACATCTCATAAACGAATCAACACAAGTACGAGGCAGGATCCTGTCTCGCATGACAAAACGTGAAACCTGACTTCAAACATGCAAAAAACTTGAAAAATGAACAAAAAAAATTC
Source organism: Cryptomeria japonica (assembly GCF_030272615.1). Lineage (NCBI taxonomy): Eukaryota > Viridiplantae > Streptophyta > Pinopsida > Cupressales > Cupressaceae > Cryptomeria > Cryptomeria japonica. The sequence continues at coordinate 483,157,791 of NC_081415.1, read as the reverse complement.
AAAACTGAGAACATAAAGAGGCTTAAGATTGACCACTTACCGTTGGCTCATAGTTTTGGGGTCAATTATGTCATCTCTGGTGCACGAATCGATGCTCACGAGTAGGGACCACCATTTTCTTCGCAGAAGGCTTTTTGAATTTTCAAACTTGGAAAGTTAAAATGATTTGAAAATGACACTTTTGTCCCATATATAGCCAAAAACTTAATTTTTCAACTTGCTTCGATGGACATGAAAAATTGTACCCTTAGCTAATTTGCCCGTTCTGATTCCATTTTCTGGATCGAAATCAAAATTTGAGATCATTTTACTAGTCAATTTCAAAATTTGGACCACTTAGCTCTTTTCATCAAATGCTCATTCTTTCTTCAAATTGCGCTCAATTTCTCATGAATCAACCCTGAATCTCAATTTTATTCTACACAACAACTTTGTGCTCAATTCAAAATCAATCAATGCTAAATTTTCAAAAATTCCTCAAGATCAATTTGTGCCCAAATAACTTATCATCACCAACAATTGCCTATAATGTACCCTCGTTATCTTTCGATTTCATTCCTGAGGGGGCATACTCACGACCTTATGACCCAACATCTCACATGTCGAGAATTTTTTTTTTTTAATCTTTATCAAAAGTCGAGTAAAAAAAATTTCAACTCAAGAAAATCAATTCTTCTTGCTAAGGGGCATCTTAGCTTCATCGCTTCACATCAAGTTGAGATCTCTCGATCATCTGAATCGAATCAATCGGTAGGGGCATATCAATTTCATCACTTCAAATCAACCTGATATTTGTCTTCATCTGAATTAGTCTCTTAATGTTAATCCATTTCATCGCTTTTCATCAAGCTGATTATTCGTTTAAACTTAATCAAAAGTTTAAACAGTATCTTTGATCACATGCTAAATCTAAGAAGGTGTTCAGTTTCATCACTTCGAATCAAGCTGGACAATTTGTTTTTCGCTCATCGTATCTTTATCAATCAAGTTCAAGATTGATTTTTATCTTCGCTCGCTATGTCTAGATCAATCAAGTTCTAGATCAGTAAGATCTGCTTCTTGATCAATCAAGTTCAAGTTCGGTATCTTTTGTTTTCTATCGTTCCTCAGTTCAATCAAGTTTGGGATCGGTATCGATTTAATCAAACTTCATTCAGCCTCATCACTTTGAATCAAACTAAACACCTTGCTCTTCATCTCGTTTGTGATCAATCAAGTTTAGAACTGGCATTTTGTAGACATCACATATTCTTTGAACCAACACGCTGCTCACACATTAATTCAAAGAGGGGCAAATGTAATACCCTAAAAATGGCCATCTAAACCATGGGCCCCTAATCTTGACAACATCACCAAGGTCCTAACCAAAGGCAATTAAATCAACCTTGGGCACAATATTAATTCTTTAATCACCAAATATCACATGGCAAATCAATTACTCAATATTAATTAAATATTTATTTAATTAATTGAATCATTTCCAAGAATATCATTTTGATCAATTATCCTATTTTAATTTATTAAATATCCTTGCATATTTAATTAATTAATAATTTGCCATTTAATCATACAAAAGGAATTAATTTATTACAAAAAAAGAGGAATTAATTACAAAGCAAGAGTTGAATTGAAAATAAAATAAAAGAATTGAATTGAGAGAGAAATCAAACTTGAGATATTATTTCTTTTTCTAAATTTAGAACTTGAAATCAGAAAAGCAATTAAATTGAATTATTGAATTATTCTCTAAAATTAGAATTCAAAGCTTTTCAGAAAAAGAAGTTTAGTTGCATTAAAAAGACTCTTTTCTTGAATAAATAAAATAATTATCTATTTTTATCACAAATGCATGGAACTAATTTAATATTATACTTATGCAACTTAGACTTCTAATTTAAATGCATTTCAATTAAACTATTATCGAAATCTATCTCAAGGTTTACTAAACCTAATTTCTCAATTATTTTCAATTAATCCTAAATTGAGCTTTTCTCTTGTAATTCTCTATAAATTCAGCCTTCAGCTCTCATTCCAATTCACCTCAGAGATTTTTGAGAACACGCTTGGAGATTATTATCATGGTAATTTCACTCTGGAGTCATTGAAGATCATTGTGCTTTCTTAGATTATTTGCATCCATATTTAGTTCATTCATTATTGCTTGAATCCATATTACTTGAATTATTCATCCATTTTGCATCCATATAGTTAATATCATATAGATTAAATCCTTCGTCTTGGTATAGTCTAGTCACTGGTATTGCTTATAAAAAATATTAGAGCAATCTTATACTTGCATCTTTTAGAAGGCAATCAGTCGCTTTGTTATGGTTTATTATTTATTGATTATTTATTTACTAACCATACATGTAATTACTTAATTGAAGTGTTGTGGTTACAGCTACATATCACTTTTTCACACACACACTATCTGATCTAATTATTCTTCCATAGCTTTCATCCAATATTGATCTTTACAAGCTTCAATTACTAATGCCGGTTCAACTTGAGAAATAAAACATACCTCATCAGTTACCAACCTTCTTCTTGTCACCACTCCTTTTCTTTTGTCTCTAATGATTTGATCTTCAAAATGATTCAACCTTACATACCTAGGAGTCTTCTGATTTTCTATTCCTCTGTCCTGATCTTCAGTTAGTGTTGAATTTTCTGATACTGCCGAGGTAACTGGTTCAACATTTTGTTTTGGTATAGGTGCTACTGGTTCAGTTATGATCTTTTCCACTATCAGTTCTGGTATAGGTGCTACTTCTATTCTGCTAATCCACTTTGACATTTGTGCTCTCCATAATTCTCTGCAATATTTTGTTATAACATCTATATGCTTTTCTTTCATTAGAATAACCAATAAATATTCCTTCATCACATCTAGGATCAAACTTTCCAATGGAATCATCTCTTTTGATATAGCATTTACTACCAAAGATTCTAAAATACTTAAATGCCAGTGTATGACCAAACCATAACTCATAAGGTGTCTTATCGGTATCTCCTTTGATATGAAATTTGTTGAATGTGTTTACCATCATGCTTACAATTTCTCTGCAGTAGATATGAGGCAGATTAGCTTCCATAATCATGGTTCTAGCTGCATCCAAGATAGTTCTGTTCTTTCTTTCCATAATTCCATTGTGTTGAGGTGTTTGAGGTGCAGACAACTGTCTCCTTATCCCATTCTTCTCACAATAACTGTTAAATTCATTGGATGTGAGTTCTCCACCTTGATCTTACCATAAGTATTTAATCTTGAATCCTATCTCTATCTCAACTTTATCTTTACAGAGTTTAAACTTTGCAAATGCTTCAGACTTATCCCTTAGAAAAGTAACCCACATCATTCTAGAATAATCATTAATGATTAACATGTAATATCTATCACCTTGAAAACTTTTGATTCTAGCAGGACCATACAAATTAGTATGGATAAGATAAAGAACATCATTAGATTTGTTGTGTATACTCTTAAAAGAAATCCTGACTTTCTTTCCCATTTGACATTCTTTACATGTTGGATTATAGGGCTTTACAATCTTAGGTATGTCTCTAACTACCTTAGTAGATCTGATCTTCATAATGCAACCAAATATCACATGACACAACCTCTTAAGCCATAGCCAATTCTCATCAAATTGTGCAATCAAAAATGTCTTCTCACTGGAGTTCAAATGAAAGATATTACCTTTAGTCTATGTACTAGTTGCAATTTCCAAACCAGATTTGTTGATAATCTTGCATTTTCCATCCTTGAACTGTAACTGAAATCCCTTATCCACTAATTATCCTACACTCAAAAGATTATGCCTTAAACCTTCAAGATAATAAATATTATCAGTGTTATGCTTACCATCCAATGATATTATTCCTTTTCCCTTGATCATGCATGCTTTTTCATCTCCAAATCTAACCAGACCACCATCAAATTCTTGGATAGATAAGAACTTCCTTTTCTCTCCAGTCATATCATGTGAACATCCATTGTAAATTACCCATTCATCCTTGTCTTCAATTTTAGCAGCAAGAGCCTTCTCTTCAGGTACCAGATCATCTTTCTTGATAGCCAAAAATACCCATTCCTTTCCATTGCTAGATCCACTAGCTGAATCTTGTGCCGGTTCATTATCAGAATCAGTCACATCTTCCTCATCTGCATAGTAGCATGATTTTTCTTTGTTTTTCATGTACTTATGCTTATTTTGATAATCATGGTTAGGCCTAAAATAACTTCTAGCTCTTTCTTCAAATCTTGAATTCCTTTTAGGACATCTAGATGCAATATGACCTATCTTATTACATGCAAAGCATTTAAAAGGTGTTTTTCCTTCATACTTACTTCCTATCGGTCCTTTAGGTACTCTTCTAGAAAATAAGGATTCAGGTTGCTCAAACTCTTCATCTTCTTTCTTCATATCCTCTAGATCCTTTGCATATAAAGCTTTCCAACCACTTTTGCTTGTAGATGATGTAGATGCATGAAAATCAGGTTCAGATTTAACAGCTCCAAAAGATTCAAATTCCTCAAGCTCAAAAGAAGATAATTTCCCAACCAAGGTATCCCTATTAACAGAGGTGTTTGCCATAGTTCTAAGCTCATTAATTGCAATATCCTTCATCCTATAAGCTGATGGCAAATCTCTCATTACTTTAGAAACTATTTCATCTTCACTCAGAGATCCACCACAACATTGAATTCCCAAAATAATCTCATTAACTCTCTCCAAAAAAGCAGTAATCCTTTCATATTGTTCCATCTTCATATTTTCATACCTTACCTAGTAACCATCAAGTTTAGCAATTTTAACAGTAGGTTCACCTTCATTCAGAATCTCCAATTTTTCCCATATAGCCTTTGCAGTTGATTTGTCAGTTAGTCCCATAATTTGTTAATTAGAAAGTGCACACAAAAGGGATTCTCTATCTCTACAATCATTCTCAAGCTCTTTATCCAAACCAGTCAGAGGAGGATTTCCAGATGCCAGATTAAATGATGTAACACCGTTCTCAATGATCTCCCAAATCTCCTTTCCAAGACATCTCAGATGAGTCTCCATCCAAATATTCCATACCCCGTAATTTGTTCCGTCAAGCCTAGAAAATTCTCTCTAGAAAACAACAACAAATGAACTTGAACTACTAGATTCCATAGGATCTTCCTCAAGCAGTTAAGCTCCTACAGAGAGGACCAAGATCTGATACCAATTGTTAGACAACTCAAATAACTAGAGGACAACTGAGAGGGGGGGGTGAATAAGTTGTCACCAGATTAAGTAACTTTAAGAATTTAAATCCTTATTACTAGAAAACATAAAATTAATACAGGAATGCATAAACCAAATACTAGAATGACTGATAAAGCATTTAAACATAAAAATAAATTATAAAATAGTTAACATCCATCCATAACACATGACACCAAGATTTGTATGTGGAAAACCTGGTAAAGGGAAAAACCATGGTGGGAAGCCTACCCACAGTTAGATAATTCTTCTACAGTAAGTATGTGATTACAATATGAGGGGCCTTCACATGTAGGAAGGCCAACAAACTAGAGCACACTACTCATCAAAAAAAGGAGCCTCAGTGACTACATAAACATCAGACTATAATGTAGAAAGAAGAGTGAACTACAAGTATAACATCTCCTATGCCTGAGTACAGTTCTAGTTAAGCTTAATACCAGAGGCCTTAAACCTCTCTTACAAAACCAATTCAATCACCTATGATCAACCAAACATTCTGCATATGATTACAACATTATTCGCACACAGGTCATCCCATAACCTTGACCTATCAACCATGATCTACAAAGAGATCTTACATCATATTTATACCAACCCATGATCTAAACAATTAGGTCGGCCACCTAAAAGATAATATAATAAATTGATAACATAAACCCATAATCTAATGATCAACCAAGTTAGCTTAGGCTGAAAAAAATGTAAACCGATCATTAAATCCCATCGGTAACGCATTAGGAACACCCTCCAACATGTTATAGAAACCGGTCCATAACCTAGATAACACCAGACCCAAAATAGGTCGCCATAAACCAAATCCAACACCATCGATGAACTGGAACACAAACAAGATAACCAACAACATTTTGAAAAGCCATCTAGAAGCCGCACCAACACCACTTATCATGTGCATTAAAAGATCTTCAACAAAGCTCTGCTAGTAAAACCCTTACTGGTGACCAGAATGCTTACTAGAACAAATGATAGCTTCTAAGTCATCAAATCCCAAACTAACTGATCATGATACACATATGAATAGCATGAATGATAGATCCAAACCAATTCCACAAGACAAAGCATACCGGATCCTACCAGATCAATATCATAATCAACCACTCTACTGGAACCAATCAGAAACTGATAAACAAAAAAAACAACCGGTGTTTCCATGCATGATAAAATATTACTGCAACACATAATCAATTTCAAATTGCCAATAGTGTCCATTATCCTTATACCTTGATTTGTTGTTCATGCCTCTGGAAATTTATTGATTTATGATTTAGCCATTTGTTGTGATTTTATCTTTGACTATTGGTGTTATTTTGTGGATGTCATGTTGAGTGCCTTGGTTGCTAGGTATCATCCTAGGTCTTGAGTGTGAGTTGGAAACCCATGTCATCTCCTAGAGAAGGGGGTGGTTCCTATTTAGTTCCACATTGTTAGGTGGTTTGATGGCTTCTTCCATTGGGATGTTCTTCTTTGATGTTAGTGTGTGTGGCTATGGATTCTATGATTATTCATCATGCAATGGGCGTGCAAATGATTTCTATGTATTGAGATTGTAATGTGTATTCATGATGGAATTTTAAATGTAAAGAAGATTATGCACTTGTATTAAGTACTATTTGTAATAGGATATGATATTGTTGTAAAGACTATGATATTGTAATGAAGAAAGAAGATGTTTACCATATGTTGCATGTTGTGGAAATTATTCATTATGTATGGGTTTGAGTTCTTATGATGGAATAGAGGATTAGATGTTATATTTAGTGCACTCTTGTTATTGTTAGGGTTCCCACAGACTGAGAGGGGGGGGGGGGGGGTGAATTAGTATTTGACCGGTAGTGAGATTTTCTTAAAACAGAACATGCAGAACATAAAGTAACAGTATACCAGTATGCAATAATTAATGTAATTAATAGAATAAAAAACATCCACATGAAAATAACACCATAACACAAGATGTTTAACGAGGAAACCTGGTGTGGGAAAAACCTCGGTGGGATTTGTGACCCAAAATATTCACTTACTGGCCAATAAGAGAATATTACTTACAATAGGGGCCTGCACATGCAGGAAGGCCAACTACCTAGAGCACACTGCTCAATAAGAAGTCACACTGACTTAAAATGAGGATTATACAAATCCAATATTTTGTACTGCTTTACAATAGCATCTTAAATGTCAGATTCAGTACCGGTTCTTGCTCTTGTTCTTTGCATATACCCTTGACCTATAATTTGCACATTAGGTCTGCCTAATAATTTTCTATACGTTTTTTTTTTCTTCATCTCCTACAAATGTCTACAATGATCTCTTTTATATACAAGAGTCATTTTACAATTTGCCAAGTCGGCTTACAATAATAAACAAAATATTACATATCAAAAATCCTGTCGGCCCCTGTGCCAGTATACATCTTTTCTTCTGTGCCGATGTACATCTTTTCTTCTATGTCGATGCCAGTGTAGATTGTTCTTGCTGATGTTGGTACACTATCTTGCTTGAATAATGCTTTGCCGGTAGAATGTCTTTCTGGTGCCATAGGATTGCAAGGTTGCCTGTGTAATGCTTTGCCAGTATAATGTCTTGCCAGTGCCATAGGATTGCAAGGTTGCCATCAATGACAAAACCTTCAATCACACACAATGTTTCATTGGAGTGTCCATATGCCAATAGTTATATCATATGAATCTTACTTTGATAATGGCATGATGGCCAAATTGGAAAGTAGAATAATACTTCTTGTTATATTCTTGCATATGTAAATGGAATGAATGGGTATTAGGAACATATGATTTGGTTCTTTAAAGGAACTTAGGTTAATGAATTTTTAGAGATATGCATTGGTAATTCATAATCTCATGCTAGGAAAGAAATGAGTAGATCTTAATGGAATGCATGATATTACTTTCATGATATGGTTAAATTATTATGATGTTGCTAGTAAGTAGTGTCGTTAAGATACCCTAGGGAAAGATTGAATGGATACATGAATGTAATGTGTAACAAGATGTTAGATGTTATGTTAGAATTAGTTCCCCTTGCATTACATGATCTATGTTTATGTTCATGATGTTCTATGCATACTTTTAAGATGCTAGATGTTGGAATTGATACATATAGGTTAGATGAACTTGGTTACAAAGGATGTATTAGTAGACGATTTAAAAAAAAAATCTCAATTTGTGGTTAGATTTTGTTTATTTCTCTAGGGTATTTTTGTGGGCATTACAATTATTATAACTCAATCTTTCCAAACGTTTGTGGATAAAATACATTGTTAATTTCCTAATGTTTCTCAATAGTAAAAGTAAAATTAAACATAAATGCTTATTTATAATTGAAGTCTATTATCACTTCCTCATAGCTCTAAATTATTTGAGCAATATATAGGACAACCACATTACCTATACATGTCTACTTGTAACTCATGATATCATCCTTTCATTCCTTTACACCAAGTTATTCATCTTATTATTATGCACATTGCTATACCATAAGGATGATTACTTTATACCAAGGACAAGGTAAAAGGAAATTGTTAAGCTCTAAAGTTGAACTTATCACAGACCCATAGTTCTTCCTAACAATTTGTGTTCATGAAAACTTAGGTTGTTACAAACAAGGCTTAGGAAAATATAATATTATAAATTTAATATCACATTATGAATAATATATATAAAAATAAGGATTTAAGAAATAATGAATGAGAATTGATCAATCAAAGAATTAGTTGGAGATATGCATCTATAAAAACTCTGGAGTAATCTTGTAAGTTTTTATTTAAAAAGAAACATTTACATATTTGGTTATTTTCATGTCAATTCAAGAAAAAAAAGACAAAATCAATGGATAACTATTTAGAATATAGTAACAATGAAAGATGGGTTTCAATTTTAGTTATAATCTAATTACCCTTTTTGTTTCAGTTTTAGTTTTATAATGACATAAATAAAAGATATATGTTTTAGATTTTCGAACATTGATAGTTCTAGTATCTTTTTAGATATTGATTCAAAAAACATTGTACAATCAAGTTTAGTTCAACATAGTTATATGTATATGTGTATTATAGACATTTAAAATCCGCATCACCTTCGTTCTTCATTTTTAACCTTTTCGCGTGATTTTGTCCTATTCGTTCCCCAATTAGATTGATCCCTTGCTTTCCCATTTCAGGTTTAGGATTGCATTTTTTTCCTTAACCTCACCTCTCTTACATCAGACCTTTCCCTTATTTCTCTTGCAACGACGTTTTGCCTAGTTGCATCCCGTTTAGGATTTTTGCCCCTAATTTGACCCTCTCATTCAACCTTTTTCACACTTATCTAGATTCTTCCCCTTTCTTCCCGCTCTTGGTGCAAAATTTGCATTTTGACCCCTTCTTTAGCCTCCCCGTGTTGGATTTTCTCCCTCTCACTTTGGAAATGTCCATTTCAACCGTTTTCTTAGTCTCAATTTTAGGGTTTTTTAGGCTTTCTTTTTAGGGTTTCGTCGCTTCCTACTTCCCATTTTCAATCCCGTTGGATCCCCTTTCCTACCCAGTCATGTGTGAGGGTTTCATTTTTACCTCTTTTCAAGTCCCATGGCATTGCATTTGTCCCTTTTCTGTCTGGTGACCCTCTTTGACTCAATTTACTTGATATTGCTCGATTTTACTCGGTTTGCCCTAATTTGCATTTTTTCACTCGAATCACTTCTTTTCCTTTCAATATTTTCCATTCTTTCTAGTTTCATTCATTTTGACCCAAATTGTCTTAATTTGACCTTAATCAAGTCTTGGAACATCAGTTTGACTAGTTTTTCCTTTAGGTTTAATTAATTAATTAATTAAGCCCCATTTTACTAATTATTCTGCCCTAATTTGCCATCAAACCTCTTTCCCTTTAAAATTAATTAAATATTATTTCATTATTTGAGTAATTTCAATTTATCCCCTTTAATTAATTAATTAAAGGTTCATTCCTAACCTATAGTTGAATAATTCATTTTAATTATTCAATTATCTAATTATATCTTCAAATTAAATAAATATCTTTATTTATTTAATTTTCCTAATTATCTTCTCGCATGAGGATAATTTCTTCTTTTCAAAATTTCAATTGAAAATATCTTCTTAATTTGGAAAATGGCAACTTTATCTCAAAGATTATCTTTGATTTTCAAAAATCCTAAATATCTCATTAATTTTAATTTTTAATTCGAAAATGAGGTGTGCATTCCCAAATCTGTATTTTTTTTCTTTTTTTCTTTTTTCCTCTTTCTCCTTCATCTTTCCCTGAATGAAATCTTTGTTGTGTGCTCGATCTTGCCCATCCATCTAACCAAAAATCTTTTCAATCTTGCGTGTCCATTCGAGTCTCTGATTTTCTATTTATAAATTGAGGACTCCCCTTCAATCAAATCATCTAATTTTCTAGTAGTTTCATTTTGTTGCATTTTTGAATGATCATCTAGTTTTAGTGTTGTTATTTTGTCAATTTGTCTAGATAATCTAGTTTAGATAATGTCATCTTTAATCACACAGTCTGAGTAAGGTTCACATATCAACCCCCTTCGCTTTTGTTGTTTCATGCACCTAGCTTCTTGAGAATGACATGTCAACAATAGAACCAAAAGGAAGAACAACGAGGTCTAATTGAAGGAGCACAACGAATGGTTTGAATTTTTTTATATTTTGTTCTATTTCAATTAGTTTATTGGTAGGATTAGGAAAGGTAGCATGCAGTTTAAGTTTTTGTGATCAGCTTAGATAGATTGCATGCGTTGTTATATTTTTTGAAATTTTTCCTAGTCTACATCTATTGAACCCGACATGAAACACAAAACTTTGACATCTTTTATGAGTTTTAATCATTTGTAGGTACCCAAAAACTAAAAAACAATATTGATTCCCATGCCTGACACTGGTTTTGCGTAGTTGGCACCCAGTTTTGCATAGTTGGTTCAATCTGTTGCACAATTGGTGAAGATTAGTTGCGCATTTGGTCAAATATAGTATGCAGTTGGTTAGATAGATTGAAATTTCATTTTAACTTGTCTCATGTGCAGGGTATGACTAACAGGCTTGTTATATGCAGGTTTTTGATCATTTTGATAAACTAATTTGCAGATTTTGATAGAGTTGAAGGATAGGTTTATAAGATTTCAACCAAACAATCTTCATCTAGGACCTTAATTAAATTTGGATTAACTCTTTTATTTCATGTAAACAAATCTTATCTAGGATCTTAATTAAATCTTGGATTAATCTAACAACTTGCACCTAGTTTTAATTAGGCTTGGGTTAATTGGTTCTTTTTGCTTAATCATTGTGATACCATATAGATTAGAGGATTTGAATAGAATCATGTGTTAAGATGGGTCTCCCTTCGACATACCTTATTCCTTTGCTTCAACTCAACCTTTCCTATGATAACCATCAAGAAGATATCCTCACAAGTTTAGGCGATCTAGCTTGGGAAGTCCAGACTAGCTATTCTTAGTACATGAACATGACCTTTGTCCTAGAAGAATAAGAAAAGAAAGTCAAATGCCTTGAGAAAGCCTTGAAGGAAGAGTTTAAAAAGGAGAGAGAACAAGAAGAATTGCAAGAATAAGTAGTCTAAGCTCCTTGTTCTCTTTAAGCCCTATAGAGTTTTGCCTAAGTAACCTTAGATTCCTTGCATTCTTATCTTAGAGGGTGTTTAGTGTTTTAGACATTAGATATTTGTATCCCATATCCTTGGAAAATGAACAAATAACATATCTCATAGAGTAACATTCAGAATTTCAGGAGCACATAGGAGGAGAGAAGTTAGAAGAATGACTAGGAACTTTTGAAGAATCAAGTTAGCTAAAACCTTGTTCACCCATCCTAACACATCCATTGTTCTGATTAATTAGAAAAAAAGGTTTTAAGGACCCGAAACCTTTTACAAAAAGATCAAAAGAAAGATCAACAAAGATCAACTAGACCAACATAAAGACAATATACAAAAGACTGGCAAGAAAGCCAACATCCATGTACTTCGTTAGCCCGCCCTTCTTCAAGATACTCCATATTTCCTCCTTTTGTTTCCATTCTTTACAATTACTGGGCTCGTAGCAACGCCTGTTACCTCCCATGATTTCATAGCTCAAACTAGAAACTTAAGAGTTGCAGATAGATAATGGAAAGAAATCTCTAGATGTGGCCCCAAAAACCCAAAAAGTGTGGGAGAAGGTGGAATTCGCCTTATCATTATTGGTACTGACACAATAATAATTAATATTAGTCCTCCAAGTCATGTCATTAATCATTATATAATCCATTTAAAATCTTTGAGGTGCAGTTATATCGATCCATGAAAATGTTTGATTTGGCATCATTAAGAAGATCCTCTTCACCCTTCTAGGTAATCATGTTGTCATGAGTGACCACCCCCAATCAGCGGGGCCATTTGTTTCCCGATAAATGTGAGATAAAACATTTATCAAAAGTTTTAATAAGATCCCTAGCAGCCTTAATAATATTGTTAATAGTCCATGAGGGCTTGGTAATTCCTTTAAGGTAGTTAATGATATTATTAGAGTCCCCCTGTATTCAGAGATAAGGACAGTTCCACCTTATAGCCAGAAGGATGCCTTAGAGATCAGCCTTCTACCATATGGTTAGTTTGGCACCCTATAGGAACAACAACAATTTCCTTACAAATGCCATTTTCATCTTTGAGGATTTCACCACATCCCGCTGGTCCAGGATTGCCTTTAGCAGCACCATCAAAATTGATTTTGAACCATCCAGGAGGGGGAGAGTACCACTTAGCTTCTAGTCTCTTACTTTTTTTAGTATCAATCCTAACAACAATCTTTAAGTTCTAGGAGTTGAGGATGTGAGCTTCCAAGCAATTGATAGGAGTGCAAGGATCTCCAATGGTCCTGAGGTTCTTAACTATAGCCCTTTGAATTTTCTGAAAAATAACAGCTCGGGGGAGAGAAGTATCCCTGAAGCTACGGCTATTCCTTTCTTTCCAAATCCCCCACAGGATGTGAGGAAGAGAGAGCTGCCACAAAGTTCTCAAAGAGGGATTAGACCAATGGTAGCTGCAAGAATGGAACAAGTCTTGAATAGAATTAGAGAACACCCATACCATACAAAAATTCATAAGAAATCTTTCCTAGATAGAGACAGTGAAAGAATAGTGAATAGCCAAGTGGTCCATAGACTATTCCCCCCCATGACACAAAACACACCTATTGGGAGATTAAAACCTCTTATCTTCAAGTTATCTAGTGTCAAAATTTTGTTTTGGAGGATAGTCCAATAGAAGATATTGATCTTTGAAATAAGACCCTTGATCCAAGCTTTAGATTAGAAGGGGTTCTCTGAGGGGTCTGGAGTCAGCACTCCATACATGGAAGAAACAATAAGGTTGCCTTTGGGCTCAAGTTTCCAAATAAGAATATCTTCTTCATTATTCAGCCAAGCAGAAAACAAGTGTTTCTTGAGATTGATGAGGCTAGGGTGTATACCTTCAATATTTTTCCATTTGTCACCTATCCAGTACCCCTCAACCAAGGAACCAAAAACTCTTTTACAAGGGGCAGCAAAAGGGGCCTAGTCAGGGATTTCCAGAAAAGGCTTATCAAGCAACCATGGATCTTCCCAAAATCTAACTTTCCTACCATTACCAACTCTCCATTTAACCCCTTTAGCTATGTTATCTTTACACTTTGAACCATGGTTCCAAATGTGAGAGCCATTGATCTTGAAATCAGAGTTGATGAAAGAGAAAAGAGATGAAGACAAGAGAGGATATTTATTTCTCCAAATTTCACACCACTCACTGTCAGAGTGGAATAGTCTCCACATCTATTTGGACAAAAGAGATTTATTAAGAATCCCGATTCTCCTTAGATCCAGACCACCCTTGCTTTTTTATCTACAAACCTTGTCCCAAGCCACTAAAGCCATTCTCTTCTTTTCCTCAACCCCAGACCAAAGAACTTTTTTTTGGATTTTTTCAATAGCATCAACAAATTTATCAGGGATTCTGAAGAGACTAAGAGCATAAATAGGAATTCTTTGAAGGGATGCTTTAATAAGTTGTTACTTTCCATCCTGACTTAAGAGAGCACCTTTCCAACTAGCAAGATTTCTCTAAAATTTATCCACCAAATAACTCCAAAAGGAATCAGGGGGAGGCCAAGGTAGGTAGCAGGAAGAACAATAATCCAACATTCCAGAATTCTGCTAATTCTATGCTGTCATTTCTTAGGAGTGTTGATGAAAAATACTTCACTTTTAACCCAGTTGATAAGCTGGCCAGAAGCAGACACATACTTGCACAGGGCATCCTTCAGGATTCTGGCTTCCAAAATACTGGAATCCTCCATAATGATGGTATCATCCACATATTGCTGGTGGGAGCAGGTATGATCAGTAGAAGAGGGTTGGAGACCTTTAAAGATACCTCTAGTTACCATACTTCCCATGTACCTGCCAAAGCATTCAGCCAAAATGATGAAGAGAATAGGGGAGATGGGATCCCCTTGCCTCAAACCTCTGGAGGCTTTAAAAAAAGGGTAGGGGGAGCCGTTAACAAGAACAACAAAGGAGGCAAAGGAGAGAAGCCCAAAGCCAAGAGAACCTTCATGAGGAAGGACCAGTCCACTTGGTCATAAGCCTTGGAGAGATCAAGCTTGAGAATAAAACCCCGCTTCTTGGCCATAACAAGGGAATGAATATTCTCATGGATAGTAATGATGTAATAAAGAATTTGCCTTCCTGGAACAAAACCATTCTGCTGAAGACTGATCAGGGAGGGAAGGACATTCAAGATTCTGGAGGTGAGGACCTTGGAAATAATCTTATAGAAAGAGTTGCATAAACTTATAGGCCTGAACTTATCCATGGAGTCAGCTCCTTGAATTTTGGGGATAAAAAAAATGAAGGTGCCATTACTTTCTTTAAGTAATCTTCTTGCCCCAAAAACTTCTTTAACCCCATTGGAGACATCTTTCACAACAATATCCCATAACTCTTGGAAGAAGAACATAGGGAAACCATCAGGACTAGGAGCTTTAATACCCTCAAAAGAATAGACAACATTTCTGATCTCCAAGTCCGAAGGGATGAAAGTCAAAAAAGAGTTCTTATGCTCATCAATAAGGAAAGGAATTTTATGAAGGAAGGCATTTTGAGCATCATCATCCAAGCTTTGATCCCTACAAAGAAGATCAGAGAAGAAATTTTTTGCCTCATTAATAATCTTCTCCTCCTTGACTAGCGCCGCATTGTCTAACATCAATTTTTTGATCCTATTAGCAACTTTGTGTTTAATAGTTGACATATGGAAGAATCTAGTGTTCTTATCCCCTTCCTTCAGCCAAATACATCTAGATCTTTGCTTCCAAAAAGATTCTTCTTTTGCAATGATATCATGGTATCTTTTGAGGATCTCATTTTCTTCTGCAATTGTAACAGTAGAGAATCCATCCTTCTAGATTTGGACCTGAATTTTGTTGAGGTCTTCCTAAATTTTTCCTTTGGCCTAAAAAATATTCCCAAAGATTGATTTATTCTAGGTCCTTATGTTATCTTTTATGCTTTTACGTTTCTTCACAACTCTATACATGGCAGTACCCTCAACTTGAATGTTCCACCATTCTTGAATTTTATGAGTCAGATCCAGATGTAATGTTATGATCTTGTATGAAACCCATATCTTTGTCTATACTCAGAAGTATCACATGCATCCCATCCCATCAACTCAAAATCTTTGGAGGAATATAATGAATTAATATGGTTCTCCCCATTGAAGAAGAGGAAATAGAAATACCCGCACCTGTACTACAATCCGATCTAGGATTTTATGATAAGCAACTAGATATAATTTAAGAATTGCATGTTTTATCTTGGAGAACATACTTTGGTTGGGCCACATTTCAACAAACTACTACCTCTTTAGAACAAGAAATAGAGAAAGCACAACACTTGGAAGCAACCTTAGAAAGAGAACGTGAGGAAGAAAAAATGATAATTGATCAATGATATGAACAACACCAAAATCAGACCAATCTTGCACCTCAACAACAAAATTAAATCTCCTTTCACCCTCTCTTTGTCAATTTGTGCTTAAATTAGGATTCTATTGGTCAAAAATTGAAAAAGTGAAGCTCTTTCACTCTTTTATGCAGTTGGTTCAATATATTGCGCAGTTGGTCAAGATTAGTGCGCAGTTGGTCAATTATTGTGTGCATTTGGTCAAGATTAGTGCGTAATTGGTTCAATCTGCTAAGCAGTTGGTCATTTTCTAGGTAGTTAGCCAGTATACTTAGATTCTTGAGTTTTCTTGGTCAATTAGTTGGATTAAAGTTTCATTTAAATTTCTTGGGTTACTAATTAGTTTCTTGTAGCATTGTGGCATCCATGGGATGAAGATTGAATTCATAAACTACTAATGCAATTTGATGCAGGACGTTATCAGAGACATAACTTTTGAAATATATTACCTTCATTTTAGTAGTTAGAAAACATTTGGAATTTGGGCATTAAAAATAACACCTATTTTTGTGTTTTCTTTTCTTGGGCACATTTGTGCATATGAGAAATCCCATAGATGACACACACTATCCTCTTCCCTTGGTCCTTGTGGTCCTAGGTGTAGAAGAAAAGTGTTAGTGACACTCATTTTTGATTTTATAGGTAGAGGGTTTGTCCCCCCAAGTAGCCCATAAGGCCAAGTGAGGGGAGAATGACCCAAGTGGTAATGGGATAAAGCTAAGTCATGTCTCAGCCATTATATAAAACATGTGGGATGAAAGTCTAGGCAACGGGTGCTAAGTTCCTACCTATGCCGACTTTCCCATTACCTTTGTTCTATGGGAAGGAAGCCCCCCAAGGGAGAGAGCGTATATGGATGCCCAAAAGAGAGTTCCATACTAGAAATATTTTTGTTTTCGATTTTCCAAAAAGCTTCTACTTATTGATTCAGGCATTGTGATACACGCATTTTGAAGAAACCCCTCATGTGCCCTTCATCCAGAGATACTAAATTTCTCAAGATTTTTGGGTCCCTAGAATTTTGAATCCTGGTAATGCGCAAAAAGTGTGTGTCGTGGAGTGTAGCTAGTGATACCAATCTTCTATCTATCCAAGTAAAAGTGGTATTATAGGAAATGGGATTCAACAAGTATTGTCTCTTCCAAACCTTAGGATTGTGCTTGAATGTGTTCTATTTATATTCGAAATCAAGCAGCCATTTTGTATTTTGTGTTTGTGAGTCACTTGAAAAGAAAGAGAAAAGTTTTCAATAAACACTTGTCAAAAGGTTTTTAATATTGACACTCAAACATTTGTTGCTACCTTAACTATCTCAAAAAATTTCAAAACGAACAACAAAAAATCTTGTTTCAACTAGCATATAGGTCTCATTTTAGAATTACATAGTCACAAATTTAGTCATTCTAAATTTTTAGGTTTGCATAAATCTTAGGTCCCTATTTCTTTTTTCATTCTCATTATCATTTCAATAGGTCTTAAGATTTTATCTCATCTATCCCCCTTTGATATCGAGTCATTAGTCTCATCTTAAATATCCTTAGAATGTTTCCCAAATGGTTTGCACATGCATAATAGTGTAGGTCCATAAACTTTATTCACTCATATTTTCCTTGTATTACCCTTGCATTGAGTCATAGATTTTATACTTAGTATCATTATATGTTATCCCATTCTCATTTTACTTATTTTCATTTTGCATGAAATCCTAAAAACCAAAAATAACAAAAACATCTAGGTCATATAGCTTCATATTGCATTTCAATCCCCCCACCCAAAAAAATAAAAAATAAAAAATAGCATAGATCATAGTGCACATGGTTGAAACACGTTCCCAAATCTCTAGGTGACAAATAGATAAAATGGAGGAAACACCTTTGAGACAATCATGATCACAATCCACACAATATAGAAATATCAAACAACTCGTCTTTACTTCAAGGATAGGTCTGAACCCACAAAATTATCATGATACAACACAAATAGGGGTAGGACTTGATTTTCAAATATAAAAACCACAAGAAGAGAATAGTCCATTGACAACATTTGCCAGCTTACCACCGATCCTAGATCTAGATCCATTAACACAAGGATTCATCCAACCAGGACCGTTTTCAGGAATGAAACCCGTTCTATATCCAAACTTCAATTATGTTAGACCTGAGTGATCCCTGGATGTTAATGTGCAATCAGAAGGATCATCCAATTCAGAATCATCCCAAGAGAGTAATTTTAACCTAACCAAGTGTCACAAAAACAGATGGACAAAGTTATGAATGATCCAAGAGTCATTGAAACTTTAGACAAATTAATATTCATAGATCCATTATGATTTAGCAATAGACTCAAAGAAAATATAGCCTGAACATCTAAATATGGAACCCAAATAAGAGAAATTGAAACCCAATTCGAAACACAAGAACACATACCACACGTTCAGCCGCTAGTTCAAACAGATCCTCCTCAACAAACAAATCCTACAATAGGAAACACTAGGGAAGACCTAGGGAAAATACCTCACCTTGTGCAAAACAACTTCAAAGGCTCCCTTTGATAAATTTGATAACCCCTTATTCACTGTAGCATCATATACACAACAGACTAATCCTCGTAAGGTAACCATGGGAACTTTGACAAAGACTATGCAACCCTCAATAGTAAATGTTCATCAACCCACGATTCAGGAAACACTTACCTACACAATAAGAAGGCCATATATTCCTCCCTTAGATGAAAATGTACAAGGAACTGTTGTTACACAAATGACAACTGCTCTTATCCCACCGATGCAAACATGATCTCATGAACCAACGAAAAATGCTCCGATCAATATTCCTATAGATCAACTGAGCAATGCTCTCCCTCAAGAAGACATAAACATGATATCTCATTCTAGAGTTCGAAGACATAGAAAATGCAAAATAGATATGCTCGATAACTTGCTTGAACAATTAGGATACAGACAACCAACCACCCAAGAACAAAATTTGTCTACACAGCCTCAATGACATGAACAACTTATCATAAAAATAAATACAATATTTTAAAACACTATACAAACACATTAAGGGACACAAAAACAACCTATCATCCAATCACATCAACAAAAATCTGGATATCAACACCACCAATGACAAACACCTCAAGCTCCCTGAGTACAAAAAAAGAAACAATCGAGAGTTCAACAAATACCAATATTACAAATGCAACAAAAACATCATCAACCCTTTACAATTTGTACTCAGCAACAACCAATTCAAAATAGACAACAATACCAACCCCAAGTCCAAAAAACAATACCATTTTCACAAGCACCATGACAAAATCAATACCAAGACATGACGGTAGCACAACATGAAGATTCATATCTAGATACACCAATTGCAAGTACACCTCGTTCTACCATCTTGGGATATCAAGAACAAAACCCTTTAGGAGAAACAATGTATAGACAATGAGCATAGAATGATGATCATATGGGACAAGAGCCTATTCATACCATGACACAATATA
Organism: Cryptomeria japonica; assembly: GCF_030272615.1. Lineage (NCBI taxonomy): Eukaryota > Viridiplantae > Streptophyta > Pinopsida > Cupressales > Cupressaceae > Cryptomeria > Cryptomeria japonica. Next base: position 483,137,988 of record NC_081415.1, on the reverse strand, counting down.
TTGAGAGGCTATCCAAACAAGTAGAGGAATTACAAATGAAGGACATTAAAAAAATTATACATTGCAACACTTATGTTGGGCAATCCCTTCGACAAAAGTCTGTATATGCCTCCTTTTCCAAAAAACTTCAATGTACCTAAATTCAGAAAATTTCAAGGGAAAGGAGACCCAAAATACCACATTAAAGAATTATATGCCTCTTGCATGGAAATACATTATGAAGAAACATACCTCATGCGTCTGTTCCCACAAATGTTTATTAAGACAAGCAATGGACTGGTATGCTTGATTACCTAGTAACATAAAATCATGGAATGAGTTGGCTGAGAAATTTATTTGCCTCTTTTTTTTCAACATAGACCATGAACTCACCATGATTGACCTTTGCACAACTAAACAAAAACCAAGCGAATCCTTTGTCACATTCCCACAGAGGTGGTGAAACTTAGTCATGTTGGGAAAAATGGTGTCTCAACCTTGCATTTATGCGAGGTTACTATTTATAGTAAGTTTTCATTTGAGCACAAAATGGTGCGAAACTCTCCCTAAAGCTTCTGGTTGGTTAGATAAGCATTCCGGTAAAGTTGCGTCGCAAGGTCACAGCTAGTTTTGGAGATATTAATGTTTTCGTCTTGGAGGGGTGCAATAAAATATTTAAACTTAATTTTGGGGACTTTAGAGGCTCCGAAACGCCCTGAAAAGTGGCTGTAACTGGTGAAGCGGGTTACGAGGTGATAGAGCACTTCACGAGCTTTCCGGTGCTTCAAACGGTTCGTCAATCGGACACCCGGTTCTCAAGTTATGGCCTCCGGAAGTTTGTACTCCTGAAATAGGAAAAATAATTTGTATCGGATACATAAATGAGCTGTAAAGGGGAGCGACACATGTTGATGTGTGCTTTAACATGTCATAGGGCATCTAGAAGGGAGATAAGGTCGGCTACACCTTATTGGGTGGTTTTAGCCCATGGTTTTGTAATACCGTTTGACAGTTTCTTGTATTGTATCTCCTATTTATGAGGTGTGTGAGATAGAGGTTGTGTGTAAGAGTCTTATGGCTATTGAGTTGCCTCTGAATCTCTGATTAGTGGTACTCCTGCGAAGAGCTTGCTCTGCAAGTATGTTGTAATCTATTTTTTGCTTGCTGAATAAAATATTGAGCTGCTTTTGGAGGGTGGGGTTTTTCTCCCGAAAGGGTTTTCCCCACGTAAATCACTGTGTTGTGGTATGAATGCTATTATATCTATTTCTATTTTCTGTAACTGTTGTAATGATCTGAAAAAGTTTTGCATTACCCTCCTCTCAAGGCTAGTGTAGGAAGTTGTTTCCGCTACTTAACTTCCTTACAAGTCAGTCGTTGTCCGGTTGATATCCCTACAGAACAAAAAATTATTCTATTCATTGAAAATTTGACACCAAAGCTACTATACAAGTTGAAAATCAAGAGCCCTATTTCTATTCCCAAACTTATCAAGAAAGGAACAAACACTGAAAAGTCTCTTATATGAAAAGGAGTGATTGAAATCTCTTAAGAGAATAGTAATGACAAAGGGAAATTCTAGTCTCGAAACAAAAATGTTACCAATGACAGAGTTGTAGCCACGAAAATAGTAAATAATATGCAAATAAAACTCATTCTCAAAGGATTCAAATCATCAAGTGTACAACCAAATGCTCATTCTCCTCAACAAAATGACACACCCAATAAACAACAAGTGGATAAAAATCAACAACGAAGACCTTCTTGGATTAAAGACACCCCCCCTCTCCTGTTCACACCATTACATGAAATGATTGAATCTTTCTTAAAAGAATTGCTCCAATCAAACCTCATTCAACAACTAGAAATCAGGAATGAACTAGCCATGGAACCTAGTTGTTGGAATGACAATCAATATTGTGAGTATCACCACACCAAAGGACATAATAATCCCTCATGTTTCCAATTAAAACACTTGATACAAGATTTAATTGACTAGGGTATGATTGAGATATATTCCCCAACACCTTCCTCAAATGCAGACCATACAATTTTCAAAATTTTGTTACTAGATCATGATAAAGGGAAGGCCTCTACATGTAACCCTAATTCGAAAGAGTGTAAATTATGCCAATGTTCCTCATAAGAAATACATCAATTGCCTTCAAATATCAGAAAATTACATATCCCTTGTGAGAATTAAAGATCCTAGTGTCCAGTGTGCAATAACCATGCAATGATCCAAAGTTGTCCTGCAAGGAGCCCCTCATGTGTCCCAAGTACCCACTCATTATAACATCTTGGATCATTTATGAAAGACACCTACACAAATTTCTAGCCTAGATTTGTTGTGCATCTCTCTTGTTCATAGGGCAATCCTTGACAAAGCATTTCAAGAATCCATGATGCCTATTGATATAAATGTTAATCAATTCTAGGCTATGAAAACACAAATTGTTCACTTCTACCCCGTTACCTTCACTAAAAATGATGTTCCATGCTACAAACCTAATCACAATGATCCCTTACATCTAGAAATCATTGTGCATTATACCAAGATAAGATGAGTTTTGATAGATGGTGGAGCAGGACTAAACATCTATACATTAAGAGTTGTTATAGCTTTGGGATATTTCAAAAATGACATTGATCCTTCCAAGAAAATAACTATCAAAGCATATGATGATGCAAAATGCCTTTCAAAAGGTGTCATTATGCTACCAATCAGAGTTGGACTTGTCACTGCAAATATCATGCTACAAGTCTTGGATCTTTATCTTCCTTACAACATGATCCTGGGTTGCCCTTGGATACATGTCATGAAATCAGTCCCTTCCACATATAATTAGTTTATAAAATTCCCTTATAATGGAGGAGACATTTCCATCCCAGGAGATCCGGACCCTTTTCAGTTTTGTGCGAACTTGAAAGGAATTCCTGAACAAGTAGTGCATGCAAATAGGGAAGCATTGAAATTTGATAACACCTCTCAAAATACAGATCCTCAAACATTGGCCAAGTTGTCTAAAGGAAAATTGAAAGTTGAAGCTCAAGGATTTGGAGAATATACTGTGGCACATGCATTCCATATTGTAAAGTTACCTCTTTCTCCTAAGTCCTATGGAAAACCACGCTCTGTTTGGAAAAAGCCTAAAGTCATTGTTCAACAACAACCTCATACTACCTTCACCAAATGGGGGGACCATAATGAGGAACAAACTGAAGAAGACCCATCCAAATGGCTATAAAAAGATGAAGAAGATGTTCCATCTGTGCATATACCTATTGAAAACTATGGTAAAGGATTCACTATGTTGTAGAAAAATGGTTATGATGGACATAGTGGCCTTGGTATGGATAAGAAAGGAATCATAGAGCCTATTGAACTGAAGGAACAACATCACACCCGAGGATTTGGATTTAAACCATTACAAATTGGTCCTCCCTGCACCAAAGTGACCTCTTGTAAAAAATAATTCTCTCTCATTGATGAAGAGACACTCAAGAAATACCTCGAAGAACCCAATTCTTCTTCCTCCAGTCCTTATGCTTAAATGATCTTTTCTTTGAACTAGATGACCTAGCCATTGAAGAAAAACATGTTAGTAGTCATCTTGCTGAACAACATTCTCATAGATCCTGGATCTTAAAATTTTGGGATCCTAACTATTGCTTTGAAAGAGACCATGCTGAAGAAAACATTGACAATGCCGATACTAATATCTATATCATGACCTTCACCCTTGCCACACTTGACATATATGATACTGATAATAGCATGCCCCTGGTTCATCCAAAATTTATTGATTGGGGCAACAAGGACCACCAAGTCTGGACTATTTTGAAAGTGATGATGCCATAGTAACATTCCTTGATTCTCAGGATGATGTATGGGGACACCTCGGGGAAACAATTCCTTCTTCCAGTCAACCAAAAAATGGAAAAAAAATGAAAAAAAATAAGTTTCTTGGTGAAAACCGCAAGGCACCTTTAAACATGACAAAAGTAAAAATAAATGATGTATTTGAGGGTTAAAAACTTTCTAAGGCACTTGAAGATAGAAGAATGGATAAACCCTTGGTAGAGTATAAGAAATATCCTCTCCTGATAGAAATGATAGAAGAAATCAACTTAGGGACATCCAATAATCCTAAAGTTATCCATTTCGCAACATCATTGACCGAGAAAGAATAGACAAATTTCATTAACTTCTTCCTGCAAAGATAAATCAGTTTTTCTTGGTCATATGCAAATATGCCAGGGTTAGATCAAGAATTGGTGCTGCATCATTTACCATTACAACAAGGTGCAAAATCGGTCAAATAGAAGTTAACAAAAATGCACCCGTAGATAGCTTTTCTTGTAAAGGCTGAATTATAAAAGTTACTGGTTATTGATTTCATTAGGCCTATTGACTATGCCAAATGTATATCTAAACTGGTTCCAGTGAACAAGCCTGCCAGGGGCATACGCATATGCACTAAATTCTATGATCTAAATAAAGCATGTCTGAAGGATGATTTTCCATTACCCAACATCCACATAATTTTAGACTTGACTGATAGTTACAAGATGATGTCCATGATGGATGGATTCTCTAGATATAATCAAATCAAGATAGCTTTTAAAGATCAACCTAAGACAACTTTCACATGTGCTTGGGGAACCTATTGTTGGAATGTTATGCCCTTTGGGCTCAAAAATGTTGGAGAAACCTATCAAAGGGCTATGACCATTATGTTCCATGATTTCATGCTTACACTAATGGAGGATTATGTAGATGATCTACTTTGAAAATCACTCACTAGAGATAGTCATCTAGGTATCCTCACTTTGATCTTTGACAGAATGGAACAATACAAACTCAGACTCAATCCTAAGAAATGTGTTTTTGGGGTAACCTCTAAAAAATTGTTAGGATACATTGTCTCTCATCTTGGTATAGAATTTGACCCAGGAAAGATGAAAGATATCGTTGATATGTCTCCCCCATCAAACCTTAAACAATCATGGAGTCTACAAGGAAAATTGCAGTCAATCAGATGATTCATAGCTCAGTTGACTGACAAATGTCATCCTTTTCAACATTTCCTTCATAAAGGAGTGACATTCAAATGGACTAAACAATGTCAAAAGGCCTTCCAACAATAAAAAGATTATCTACTATCACCGCCAGTATTGATGCCACCAATTGAAAATAAACCCTTTTTATTGTACAAAATTGCAAATAAAATAGCATTAGGAGCTCTTCTAGCACAACATAATGCACAAGAAAAGGAACAAGCCGTGTACTATATCAACATAACTTTAAATGGATATGAATTGAATTATACACCAACAAAACAAGCATGCCTCGCAGTTGTCTTTTCCACTAAAAAATTGAGACATTATTGTATACACATAAAATTGGCTATGAGCATTTAAATAAATATTTTATATTTATTTAATGATTATTCTTCTATTAAATAGTTAATTTGAAAATATTAATTTATTTAATTCATTAAGTATTTAATATTCTTCTATTAATTAATTGAGTTGAAATATTTTATTAATAAATTCATTATCCCTCTTTCTTCTCAGCCAATAATTAATTATTTAATATTTAATTATCATTTATTATTATTGTGCACTATTCACTATCCTATAGTTTCATTATTAAATATTTCATAATTATTTAATTACCACTTTCCAACTCACCTCATCTCCACCTTTTCCAACCCATCAATCATGTGGCTAAAGATATTAATATTTTTAAATATTAATACATCATTTATCTTCAACTTCCAAATCATAAATCAAATAATGTGTACGTACACACATTTATCAATTTCCCTATATTTTCTCCAACCTTCCTACATCTTTGGAGGGAGTTGAGTCCACTTGTCCTCATATCCCTAAATTTTCTCCATTTATCCTATATTCTCTCAAGTCTTTATCCTCAGTCAAGGTTATCCTTCTGACACTTGGTTTCTCCTTCCATCTTTTCCTCCATCCTGTAGGTGTCGGAGGAACATCTTCCACCTTTATCTCTTACATCTCTTAACATCTTATTTCATAGCCAACCAAAAATAAAGTTTTAATCATGATCGTTGATCTCTGGCACCTAAGCTTATGCACTAAAAAATCTATAAATAGATGTCTCCTAAGCCATTTTTGAAACTAATAGCTAATCTTATAGTTAACTAGGAGTCTTAATCTTTGCATCCGTTAGTTCATTTGTCTAAGCATTTTAGAGTTTTTGAGAAAATTAGCATAAATCATTTTCATAGCATAGCTTTTGCATATCGTATCATTTATCAGTCCATTCCACACTTGCCATCTTGGAAGCTACCAGTGCTTGTTTGAGAGAAGATCATATGCAACCAAGAACAATGGGGTTAGGACACAATGAGACGTAATCCATGAAGGTATAGTCATTCTATTTTCTTTATTTCATGTTGTTTCATTGGTTTAAGTTTGACTTCCTATACTTTTATATTTTCATGATGGACTAACAAGTTGCATGTTAGTTTTGATAGTTGAAACTTAAGTCGATACATTTTTGGTACCCACCATGTGGCTCAGGCCTCGCACATCTTCTTCCAATATCCTGTCTAATTCTTGAATTGATGCATTTGTAAACTTGTTTCACACCTGTGTAAAATTGGGTAGCACTTTTACTACATAGGTTAGAGATTTTACTTCCTAGGTTAGCGCTTTTGTCATTCACGTTGATGCTTTTGTTGCACATGTTAGCACTTTTATTGCTTAGGTTAGCACTTTTGCTTGAAAAATCACGCATTTAATACGTAGAACAATTTTTTTTCAATTTACGTTAACGCTTTCGTTGTGCAGGGCAGCGCTTATGTTTTGCAGGATAGTGCATTTACTGATTTAGCATTTTCATTCTGTTATCTGCAAATTTGAAATTTTCTAATCTGTCAGCTAATAGATCTTTGCAGGTTTGGCTGTCCAAGACTTAAATTTTGCAAACTAATGACTTGTGTACATGCAGGTTTTATCTTGAGCAATTTTGATGCATTTCCTGACTTATTTTAATTAGGAGTTCTTTCGGAAAGTAAAAGACCATACATCTTTCATCTAGCTTAACTAAGGGGTTAATGAAGAACATGCAAACTTGCATCATGTGTTTTTCAGTAAGGTAGTTTCACATAGATAATATAAAGGTTAAAAAGAATCATTGTCTACCATGTTTACTTAAAAGTAGTAGGTGAGTATGCTCTCACCCTAATGTTGGCATTGTGTTGTCATTGATGTTAATTGGTATAGGATGTTACCGGTATCTCTGACATTGATGTCAACTAGTGAACAAAAGGTTGTTGGCATTAGAGTATAATGTCAGTTGGAATAGATGATGGACTGGTAAGGGAGAAGGGTTGATGTGTTGTCATTGGTGACAATCAAGTGACCATCTTCATGGAGAAGGAAGAATCAACATGTACCGGTATGATTGATGTGCATTAATGTGACCATTTTGAAAAAGGGCTAACAACTAGGATGAAGAGAGCAGGTCTCCCACCAGATGAAGAAGTGTTCCTAGGCTAGCTGATAGGTTGACAAAGTATGTTTCCTCTATGTGCAGTATAACATATGTCATGTGGATGAGGTATCATCCCCTCTCTAAAGTCACACTTGTACCAACAAAATTATTCCTTGAGAAAGGCAAGTGATTGAATGCAGAGACTGGTTGTACAAGTGGAAGATGATGAAGCCTCTAGAGCATGCAATGAGAAATGCACACCAGATAAGCAAGTGAAAACAAGATGTGCTACCAGGACAGTGAAGGAAGAATGAGGATTTGAGATGGTCTTTGTCATCTTGACAAATCAATTGGTAGGAGAACCAATTTGATGATGAAGGATGCTAGTGAGTCTACAGGAATATACATGGTGATACTGGGATATTGAAGGAAGGTTGATTCAAAATAGTTGGAGTGTGATGACTTGGTGTCATCAATGTGTCTCACTAGCAAGAAGGAAAGTATGTTGCCCACTGGTGGACACATTTACCAGAATCTACATTGGTGATTGTTGACATGTTATGTCAACTGGTGAAACATCAGAGAAGAGACAAGGAAGATAAGGTTATCACTTGATAAAGATGAGTTCATTGAAGGTTGATGACATGGTGTCATCAAGAGTGGTTACTGGTATGAAACCTCACTGGTAATATGGACAAGGGGCATGTGTTGAAGACTCCTACCTGATAAGAATGTGCATGTTTTGGATTGACATGTCTAAATATTAGTTTGAGTGCTCCACTGACAGTTCAACATAGTGTAGACATGGTGAGGAAACCAATATAATGTGAGACACTGGCAGAGTGGTGAAGTACCGATACAAGGGTTACACCAGAAGATTAGAAAAGGTCATGACAAGAAGGACAACTGGCAAGGTGTTTAGTGTCGGTAGGGTTGGTGAATCGGTATGGGCGTACTAGTTATGTGTGTGGTTGGTGACCAAGATAAACTGACAAAGTAGTGTGATGAGGAGGATACCGACCATGATGCCACATAGAGTTGAGGTGGTGAATGTGCAGAGGATGGTGATGTCTAGTGTCAAAGAGGTAGTTGTGATTGGTCCAACATTAATGGTGAGTACAAAGCTTGAGGTAGAGTTGTAGAGTTGTGTGGCTTGAGATCCAGGACAAATTGATTGTATGGATTAGAGTAGGTGAAGGAAAAAACTGGGCCATTTATGGTGATTGACTGAGCAAAGCCGACAGATTGATTGCAGGTTGCTGAAAAAGGAAGGCATTTTTTGGAAGACACGATAATGGTGGAATTGTGCAGGCAGTCATCTTAGAGTTATGATCTGATCAGATCTTATAGGATTCGATGTGCCTCATTATCAGTGGATAAAACCCTAAGGCGCCAAGTTTGAATTGGTTCTTGGCAGGAAGTGTGGGCTATAAATGTGCAAGCAAAAGACATTGTTTAGTGCTACTGCGAAGTGACTAAGTTTTACTTCTGCATATGAGAGAAAAATAGCCAAGTGCTCAACAAGTATCTCAGAAGAGAGTGAGAGTGGGTGAAAATTAGGTTGAAGTGTTCAACCAGTAGTAGAGCAGAATTGGTAGTGTCCATATCGACAGAGCAGAAGTGAAGGGAGCTATAGAGAAGGCACACAGAAAGCCAACAAAGTGTTGTACCGGTAAAGAGAAGAGAGTAAGGTGGAGATCCAATGGAGTAGAAGAAGCAGAGAGGTGTACTGGTAGAGTTTACCAACAGAGAAGTAGTCGATGAGAGAAACAGGAGAAGTGAGTCGGTGTAGCAGAGAAGGTATCCACTGGCAGAGAAAGGTATATGAAATGGTTGCAAGATTCACTTGTAACAAGACAACTACTGTTGTAATCAAAGTTATCATTGTGATCACTGAGTTGTAGCTTGGTGTAGGGGTTGGTTCTCCTTGGTTTGGGGCCCTAAACATTGTAACTATTTTTCATTGTGAGGCTAGATTGGAGCAGTAGTCTCCAACATCATTTCTCACCGAGGTTTTTCCCATCTTGGGTTTTCCTTGTACATCCTAGTGTTATGAGATGCCTCCTTATGTGTGATTTTTTTGAGTTGGTCTCCTTATTAATCAATATGTCTCCATTGTGTTATATCCCATAACCAGTATACACACATTAGTTAGTTAAAGAGAAAAATATTAAGACCCACTAATTCACCCCCCTCTCAGTGGTGCATTGTGTCTAACAATTGGTATCAGAGCATAGGTTCCCAGTCAGACGATCTTTCTCCAGCTTGGGTAGATTCTAGCTTAAGGACACAATGGTTGGTTTAATGTCAGTCCTTTCTCCAATGTTTGATAGATCAAACTATGCTATCTGGAGTTGTAGAATGGAAGTGTACCTATCTTCCCTAGATTATGATGTCTAGATGGCAGTTGTTAATAGTCTCCCTAGGAATGTTTGTCCTCCCACTGGCACTGAAGAAGCCATCAAGGCTATATTTAGTGGGCTCACTAGTGATGTTATCTCATAGGTGGATAGATGCAAATCGGCAAAGTTTCTATGGGATAGACTCAAGATGCTACATTGAAATGAACCCCACACCATTGAATCAACTTGTGAAAGTGAGAAGAACTTCGTAGCAGATACGTGTGCAGATGACAGAGGCAGTTTTGATTGCTGCAGCTGCAATGATGATGAGGAGACTCATCTTTTCATGGCCCATGAGATAAATGTTTAGAATAATACATTAAAAAGGGATAAAGCAGATAGATCCCATTGGTATGATGTGTTTGATAATGACACTGAAAAGGAAGAAGAAGGAGACAAGGTAAATAGATCTAGCTGACAAGATCTATTTGGAAATGATGATGAAGAATAAGAAGATGTAGAAGTGGATTTAGAAGGTGAATTTCTATGTGCCCTTGATTAACTAGAAAATTTTAGAAATGAACTTAAGGATTACAAGACATTGGTTCATTAAGATTGCAGCCAGCTGAGAACTTGCCTAGAAGATTCAAACAAAAGGGTCAGTTTATTGACCACACAACTAGATGAGGAAAAAATAATGGCAGATGATTTGAAGTCCATCTCGGATGCCAAGGAGAAAAGACATGAGGAGTTGCTCCTAGATATAAGGTGTAAGGACAAAGGAAGTCAAGACGTGAATAGTGAAATGGAGAATCTTAGAAATAAATACAAGTTGTTTAAGAATGCTGCAATTGTTGAGCAAAATCAGTTGATCAGATGCCTTGAAGAATCAAAGAAATGCATCTCAGAGTTAAAGACTCAACAAAAAGACACGAAGGAAAGCAGGTGCAAAAATCTAAAGGCTGAGCTAGAGACAAAGGATAAAGAGCATTAGTAGATAATAGGTGAAATGGAGTCCCTCAAGAAAGAACTTGAGAAATGTTAAGATGAGATCAAATTGAGAAAGAAGTATGATGGTGGGACTAAAGCCTTTGATAAGATGTTAAGCCAGTAGAAACATTCCAAGGACAATGGAGGATTAGGATGTGGTACCGGTAAATTCTCTACAAGCAAAGTGACCTCCCACAAAGATATTAAACTTGTCTTCTCAAATGAAAATGGAAAGGGTCAGACCTTCATTGTCAGAAATACTCCAAAGAAAAGGATAGATCTGACTACAATTGGTGAGGACATGAAGCTAAGGATGAAGAATGGTACTGCATGGAGGAACAATATAGATCTAAAAGGAAAAGGGAAAATGGGAGAAGATAGCTTCACTAGAAGCAAGAACATGAGAAGGCATCCGAGAAGGCCTTCTACCAGTAGAAGACAAGGAGATGATGTTGCCCACACTTCATGTCAAGTGAGGAAGAAGAAGATATTTAATGGAAGACCTATAAAAAATGGACAATCCTGGATCCATTCCCAGATAAGCAGAAATAGAGTTGCTAAACTAGTAAGATCACGTCATGTTTAGCAGAGTAAATTTGTAAGTAATAAGCCTCCTATCTCTGGTTAATGTTTTGCACGTAAATATTATGGCCATAGGGCAGAAGAATGTAAAATGAGGTCTAGGAATAGACAAAGTGTTCTTCCTAGGTATAATAAATCAGATGGCTATGAATTTCATGCATATAAGCAGAATGTTTCATAGAGTAGAAACTTGCATGTTCCCTTTCTTGGCTATGCTAACAAGAATCCATGCACTACTCCTAAAAATGTAAACATTGTGTGTTATAACTACAATGGATTAGGACATAGAAGCTATGAATGTAGGAAGAAGAATATGCAATCCTATGGCAACCAGAGGATCAATCATGCTCAATATGAAAGTAGTTAAAGGGGATATGAACAACATAGACCTACTTGGTACAAAAGGAGAAGTGCTCCTGCAAAATTAAAAGATTTAAGGAAACCGGTAACCAACCAAAATGGCAAGATCAGAGGAGGAAGAGCTAACCGGTATGGTAGAAGGTTCCCCAATCATGAGGTTGGGATGGATGTTGTGTGCTACTATAGCACTACTTCCTATTGTAATGAAAAATCTAGTAGTGTAAGGATCAATTAGCAAGAAAAGAAGAAACCTACTCCCTGAATTGAAAAGGGGAAGAAAATCGAGACCAAGCAGACATGGAGGAAGAAGTAGGAAAATAGGACCATGGACCGGCATTGCACATTTAATGCACAAGTGATATCTGCTATGGTTTAAAGGAGATGCAAGACTCAGGGGGAGTTTCATATTGACCAGTTCATTCACCCCTTAGTTGAACATGGATAAGGAGATGAACAAGCTACTAGTGGTAAGAGGAAGAAAATATGATGGCAGTATGTGTATTTACCTTAACTACACACGGAAGATAGTTTACTGCTACAGGTGAAATGAATGGTAGCAGAGGAAATTGGAACCGAGAAATAAAGGTAAAAAGGGAAGGTGTCCTGGTAGAGACAAGAGACCGGTATGTGCAGCATGTTACCGACATGGATGATTGATAAGTGTTGCAGGTTATGTAAGTCAATGAGTTGAGGGATCATTGCAGTAACTTTGATAGCCTAAATGGACAAGGTTACATCTCAGGTGACATTGAAAAGGGCCTGAATGACTTATGATGGTTCATTACTTGATCTTATGTGCATACATCTTAATGGGTCAATAGGTTGGATATGTGACATGGCAGTTGGCATTGTGGTCATGATGGTAGATGTTACAAGTATTGAGGTGAGTACCATTTTGGAATCTAACAAATGAGAAATGAAGACATGAGATTTGTGGTTTAGGGGGAGTTTAGAGCTATATCCTTAGATTGATATTAGATATACTGAACACAGAAGCAAATCAAGCAAATGCTCAAAGAAGGAGAGAGACCCGTGTAAGCTGTTAAGGGTTGCTTGGTACCTGAGCTTTCCATCTCGAGTGTGGATGATTGAGATGATGTTGTGCATAATCTTCAAAGGGGGAAATGCACCCGGTAAAAAGGGGGGAAAGATTCTTGTTAGTGCTTGGTAGATACAAGGAGGAATGTTATCCTGATAGTTCCCTTTGCCATTATTGTCAAAGGGGGAGAAAGATACTATAGTATACTGGATACTACATGTGTTGACATCAATGCCAAAGGGGGATATTGTTGGAATTGTGTTTTCATTGATGTCAACCGGTATCTCTGACATTGATGTCAACTAGTGAACAAAAGGCTATTGGCATTAGAGTATAATGTCAACCAGAATAGATGATGGACTGGTAAGGGAGAAGGGTTGATGTGTTGTCATTGGTGACAACCAGGTGACCATCTTAATGCAAAAGAAAGAACCGAAATGTACCGGTATGATTGATGTGAGTAATGTGACCACTTTGAAAAAGGGTTGACAACCGGGATGAAGAGAGCAGGTGTCCCACCACATGAAGAAGCGTTCCCAGGCTAGGTGATAGGTTGGCAAAGTATGTTCCCTTTGCATGCAGGATAACATATGTCATGTGGATGAGGTATCCTCTCCTCAGGTAAGACACACTTGTACCGGCAAAATGATTCCTTGAGAAAGGTAGGTGATTGAATGTAGAGACTGGTTGTACAAATGGAAGATGAGGAAGCCCCTGGAGCATGTGATCAGAAATGCACACCAGATAAGCAAGTGAAAACAAGATGTGCTACTGGGACAGTGAAGGAAGAATGAGGAGTTGAGATGGTCTTTGTCATCTTGACAAATTAATTTGTAGGAGAACTAGTTTGATGAAGAAGGATTCTATTGAGTCTGTAGGAATATACATGGTGATATCGGGATACTGAAGGAAGGTTGATGCAGGATAGTTGGAGTGTGATGACTTGGTGTCATCAATGTGTCTCACCGACAAGAAGGAAAGTATGTTTCCCACTAGCAGACACATTTACCAGAATTTGCATTGGTGATTGTTGGCATGTTATGTCAACTAATGAAACATCAAAGAAGAGACAAGGAAGATAAGGTTATCACCTGATAAAGATGGAGTTCGTTGAAGGTTGATGACATGGTGTCATCAAGAGTGGTTACTGTATGAAATCCCACCGGTAATATGGATAAGGGGAAGGTGCTGAAGACTCCTACCTGATAAGAATGTGCATGTTTTGGATTAACATGTCTGAAGACCAGTTTGAGTGCTCCACTAGCAGTTCAGCACAGTGCAGACATGGTGAGGTAACTGATAGAGTGTGAGACACCGATAGAGCGATGAAGTGCTAACACAAGGGTTACATGAACAGATTAGAAAAGGTCATGACAAGAAGGACAACTGGCAAGGTGGTTAGTGCTGGTAGGGTTGGTGAACCAGTATGGGCGTACTAGTTATGTGCATAGTTAGCGACCAAGCTAAATCGACAAAGTAGTGTGATGAGGAGGATACCAACCATGATGCCACATGGAGCTGAGGTGGTGAATGTGCAGAGGATGGTGATGTCTAGTGTCATAGAGGTAGTTGTGATTGGTCTAACATTAATGGTGACTGCAAATCTTGAGGTAGAGTTGCAGAGTTGTGCAGCTTGAGATCTAGGACAAATTGATTGTGTGGATCAAAGTAGGAAAATGAAACTACTGGTCCATTTATGGCAATTGACTAAGCAAAGCTGACAGATTGATTGCAGGTTGCTGAAAAAGGAAGGCGTGTTTTGGAAGACATGATAATGGTAGAATTGTGCAGGTAGTCATCTCAAATTTGTGATTTGATTAGATCTAATTGGATTTGATGTGCCTCATGATCAGTGGATAAAACCCTAAGGCACCAAGTTTGAATTGGTTCTTGGCAGGAAGTGTGGGCTATAAATGTCCAAGCAAAAGACATTGTTTAGTGTTGTTGTATGAGAGAAGATAGTGTTGCTGCGAAGTGACTAAGTGTTACTTCTACATGTGAGAGAAAAATAACCAAGTTCTCAACAAGTATCTTAGAAGAGAGTGAGAGTGGGTGAAAATCAGGTTGAAGTGTTCAACCAGTAGTAGAGCAGAACCGATAGTGTCCATACCGACAGAGGAAAAGTGAAGGGAGCTACAGAGAAGGCAGACAGAAAGCCAACAAAGCATTGTACTGGTAAATAGCAGAGAGTAGGGTGGAGATCCAAAAGAGTAGAAGAAGAGGAGAGGTGTACCAATAGAGTTTACCGACAGAAAAGAGGCAGATGAGAGCAGTAGGAGAAGTGAGTCGGTGTAGTAGAGAAGGTATCTCACTGACAGAGAAAGGTATATGAAATGGTTGTAAGATTCAATTGTAACAAGACAACTACTTTTGTAATCAAAGTTATCATTGTGATCATTGAGCTATAGCTCGGTGTAGGGGTTGGTTCTCCTTGGGTTGGTGCTCCTTGGGCTGGTGCCCTAAATCAGGGGTTGGTGCTCCTTGGGGTGGTACCCTAAATCAGGGGTTGGTGCTCCTTGGATTGGTGCCCTAAGCATTGTAACTATTTTTCATTGTGAGGCTAGATTGGAGCAGTAGTCTCCAACAACATTGCTCATCGAGGTTTTTTGCATCTTGAGTTTTCCTTGTACATCCTGGTGTTATGAGATGCCTCCTTGTGTATGATTGTTTTGAGTTGGTATCCTCACTAACCGGTATGTCTCCATTGTCTTAGATCCCATAATTGGTATACACACATTAGTTAGTTAAAGAGAAAAAGATTAAGAACCACTGATTCACCCCCCTCTGAGTGGTGCATTGTGTCTAACACCTAATACATTGATTAAAAAGCTAGACCTTTAGAGGGTCTACCTTCTCGAGTTTCCTTGAGGGGGCCAGTGAGAGGGGAACGACCCAAGTGGAAATGGGCTTATATCGAGTCCTTTTGATCCACTTTAAATAAATTGTGTCTATGATGAAAGTCATGGGCAATATGTGCTGATTAGTTCATACTGACATTATGTTTCCCAATAAACCCTATAGAGCACAACCTCTATAGGTTGGGAACCTTCTGTATTTATAGAGTGTAAAGTGCTACATGTATGGCCACATAACCAGAAGCCCTTACTAAAAACCACTTTGTCTAGTTTCCAAAAATCTTCTAATTGTTGGTAGAGGAGGTTGGACCTCTGAAGGGGCTCACACACATACTGTTCTTAGTAGAGATATGCAGTTTGCCATGGGAAGTTTTCATACAAACTGGTGCTTGGCTGCCCTAGAGAAGTGAGTGCCGAGGGTGGAGCCAGTGGGGTCAATCACCTAGATATCCACTTTGAATAGCCTAGCCTTGTGGGTTACCCCATGTGAGATTAAACAATTATTGTCTCACCCTGCCATAGGATTTGTGCTTGCTTATGCACTTTTGATTTACCAATCATTGTGTCTTTTGTGTTTGCAAAATATTCTCAAAATGGTAAAAAACTTGAAAAATCATCATCTTGAAATGAGTAAAAAATCGGACAACTTGTTGGTAAACTGAGAAATTGAACATAGTGAAAATCACACTTTTGCAGCTCAGAGTAGTGCTTTTACATATTAGGATAGTGCTTTTTGTCAATAATATAAGGCATTTGAACTATAGGATCATACATTTGTTTAAAGAGACAACACTTTTGCAACCAAAACAATGCATTCACACCCTAGGATCATGCTTTTATAGCTACAGAGCAACGCTTTTACTCAATAGAACAATGCATTTGTTGCACAGGACAACTCTTTATTCAACATGTTAGTGCATTTGTTTTCCCACATTTGAAACAATGAGAATTTCCTGATATCATAGCAAAATTTCAACATCAATTTCAGATACCCTTTTTCGAGGAGATTCATTTTCAACTGGCATAGATTTTCAAACTAGTCTAACAATCAAGTTTATCAATCAAATAGGTTATTTACAAAGGTTTTCATAAGCATAAACATTCAACAAGTTATCGACACAACCATCTCAATTACAAAATCATCATCATCATCAGTTTCTTATTAGGATACATCAAATCCTTTATCACAAAACTAGATCATATACACCTTTGTTCATTATCTTGGATATATTGTTCCTATTTGGACCTAGGTTATATCAAAATCAAAATTGCACTCACTTTGGAGTCAAACAACTTGAAAATCATTAGATGCTTATATGACTTTTAGATATCGCCTCAAGAAAAGAAAACCAAGTTGGAAGGCTATCTTGAAGAAGAGATTCTTATACATCAATCGCAAAATTTTGTTGAAACATAGAACATTCCTACATCATTCTCGTAACTATTTATGTGGTTATGGAACAAAGTTTGAAGAAGAAACTTTACAAGCATGTTCTTTTCAACAAAAAGACACCTTATCACAATGCACTAATAAAGGTGGTAAAATCAACTTAGCTTATCTTCCTAAACCAGTGATCATCTATTGAGTTGTATTTAAAAAATCAAAACTTGGGAAGTTTCAAATCAATCATATGCCAGTTTGGACTAGAGCTCAACACGAGAAATTGATAAGACAACACAAACAAATGGAATAAGAAAATTCAATGTTTCAACCATTTGGATATACAAATGTTGATGAAGAAGCAGTCAATAACACCATTAGAGACCTTGAACAAGATTCCTGATTTGACAAACTAATGGAAAAGCTCTTGGAAAAAGAAAAATAGAAGTATATCCTAATGTTGGCAAATTTAGGAGAAAAATTGCCACAAGGTTTTAACATGGAAAGTTTGAAACAAGATGTGGAAACAAATCATAATCAAAACAATGATGATGATGTAAATAGAGTAAACTATGAAGAAACAAGAGGAGATAGAATAAGAAGAGATCATGATGATACAAGAAGAGAGCAAAGTGATAGAAGAACTTATGAGGATGCAAGGAGAACTTATTTTGATAATCCTCTATTAACTCTCACTCAACAAATGCAAGCTTTGTAACAACAAATACACGATATGCAGAATGGAACGAGTTCCAAGAAATAAACATTGGAGGACATCTATCCATATCCTTTTGACAAGAATTTAAACATGATACCATTCCCACAACATTATGAAATCCCTAAATATGATAAATATGATGGGAAATTTGATCCTCAAGATCATATTAGGGAATTTTGCACTATGAGTATGGAGTTTGCACGCAATGAAACTTACTTGATGCATTTATTTCCTAGAAGTTTCAACAGGCAATCAATGGAATGGTTCTCAAGATTACCATCTGGGATTAAATCTTTTCAAGAACTTGTGAACAAATTCATCTCACAATACTCCTACAACATAAGAAATGTGATAACAATGCTAGACTTATGCAATATCAAACAAAGGAATGGTGAAGTTTTCATGATTTTTCTACATCAATGGAGATGACTGTTTAATAGGTATCCAAGAGATGCACTAGATCAAGAGAAAATGGACATATTTATTGACAATCTTACCAGTAAAATGAGTTATAGACTCAAACTGCAATGTCCTCCTAGTTTCACAAAAATGATTGAAAATGGTCTTAAGATAGAAGATGCAATGGTAAATAAGGGAGAGTTAAAAATCTACAACAATTCCTATAAAAACAATCACAACAACAACAACAATGGTAAAAATTAACAATGACAAACCTAAATTATGGTCCAATAATAAAAACATTACCAATGGAGGAAATGATGATAACAATGGTTCCAAACAACAACCAATATTTAATTTATCAAGCCAAGCACCAAACAAGAACAATCAAGAGAACAACAAACCCAAGTCTTTCTTCTCCAATTCCCTAGGAAATTCACAAACATTGGGGAACCATTGGAATCAGCTTTAAAGACTCTTCTTGTGAATAAATTGATTACTTTACTAGAAGCAAGAAACTACGAGCCTCAAGTCAAATCGAATTGGTGGAATGGAAATAATTTTTGCAACTATCATCAAAACAAAGGACATCAAACCAATGATGGTCAAAGATTAAAGAACCTTATTCAAGACTTAATTGATAATGGAACTATCATAGTGGATGACCATAAAATGAATGAATCACATCTAGCATTCAAAACTCCACTCCCAAATTATAAAAAATGTGAACAATCTAAACCAAAATATGACAAGGGCAAAGCCAAGGTAGACTATACTTACACATATGATGATGTGGTAAATGTCATTATTATCAAAGACAAAAACCTTCAGAACCAATCAACACCATCATTAGAAGCAAGGCAAAGGTTACATTTTTGGGTACAACAAATAAATCAACATCCACTTTGAGACAATACAACTTATTGGACCAAATACAAAAGATACCCACCCAAATATCAATTTTGGAGCTCCTAAAAGTTTCACCTATGCATAAGGAAATATTGGATGGAGCTCTAGCAGAAACAATGGTCTCAAAAGATCTGGATGTGGATCAATTCCAAAACATGATGGGACACCTCTTAGCCCCTCATTGTTTATATTTTTCTGAAAATGATGACGCATCCTTACAACACCCTCACAATGCTCCCCTACATATTGAAGTCACCATTCACACAACTCGTGTCAAACGCGTACTCATAGATGGTGGAGCTGGCTTGAATATTTGTGCATTAGGTTTAATAAAGTTTTTGGGATATTCAAATAATGCAGTGGATACAAAGAAGTGTTAGGATAACTAGTGAACAATTGAGAGGGGGGGGGGGGTGAATTAGTTGTTAACAAATTATAACATTTAATCCACTTAATAACCTTTAAATAGATCAAGTACCAATAAAGCACATACAGATGTCGATAGGAACAAATACCAGTAAACAATACAACTTAACAATTAAATAGATGATCAATGCAAAGAGACCATACCACATAACACCATGATTTGTACGTGGAAAACCTGGAAAGGGAAAAAACCATGGTGGGAAGCCTACCCACAGTCAGATGATACTTCTGCAAAAAAGTATGTGTTACAATGAGGGGCCTGCACTTGCAGGAAGGAACACTTCCTAGAGCATAATTCTCATTACAAAAGAGTCTCACTGACTACAGAGAGGCTACAACCATCTCAAGATAAATGGACAACAATCCAATAGAGTGAACTGCTAGAAATAGCATCTATCATGCTTGATTACAGTCTCGGTTAAGCTCAATACCAGAGGCCTTTGACCTCTTCCTTAATCCCAATTTGATCACCTATGATCGACCAAATATCCTTCACATATGATATTGCATTCCAAGACCACGACACATAATCCCCATGATCTATAATGAGATCTTACATCATTTTATACAAACCCTAAGACCTAAACTAATTAGGTCGGCCACCTAAAAGATATTACAATAAGATCATTTCATAAATCCATATTAGAATGATATTCCATGTCATCTTAAGACCAAAATAACAATAAAAAATCCATAAAACATCCTGAAACATCCTGGTAACGTGTACTGGTAACGTGTAGAGTGCACGTTAGCATAATACCGATCCATAACCTAGATAGGTACCAAACCTATTCCGTGTCCACCATGCCAAAAAAATGTCTTCAAGCAGTTGAAGCATGATCAAAGAACATCTTCAACATCCTGAAATCCATGAAGAAGTTGCACCAACACAATTATGCATCCTGTCATGATTCCTCGGTGAATGCTATGCCAGTAGAGCCTTAAACCAGTGCCGGTAAGGGTTTACCAGAATATATGATAGTATCCAATACCAAGCCAATACCAAATGACCAAAACATTCTCATCAAGCATATAACACATGAAATCAAACATACTTCACTGATCCAAACATATCGGAAGTGTCCAACAGATAATCTCTTCTGTTGGTAAAACTAGATCTTCTACCGGTAACCAAAACCTGTCTGCCGGTAACCATCCACAATAGCTAGTGTTGACATCAATGATAAAACATCAATGCAACACATAATCAATTCATCCATAATTCCAACAATCTCCCCCTTTGGCATTGAGGACAACACTAGATGTGAAAAACATCTAAGTACCAAGAAGTGCCAAACAAGTCTCTCCCTTTGGAAAACAACCAACAATCTATGTGAATGATATCTCTATAAAGTTTTGAATAAATCTCTCCCCCTAATGTATAGAACTTCTTTTTCTTTATTTTCACATCAATATCTCTCCCTCTTTGAAATCAATGCTAGAAATCTAACAAAATTAACAAAGCAATAATGAAAACCTCTGTATCTCAAAGCTAACTACTCCCCCTGAGTAGTAGCACCACTCATTAGTTCTAGAATGAATAATGTCTCTAGTAATGCATGTTGGACTGATGACAAACTACATCAATTAGGTCTCTACCAGAGGGGCAAAAACCCCTAACTTGTCTCTCAAATACTCAAATTATTCCTTAGACAATGGTTTAGTGAATATATCTACAATCTGTTCTTTAGTGTTCATATAAACCAATTTGACTTCCTTTGCTTCTACCTTGTCCTTCAAAAAGCTATACTTTATTGAAATATGCTTAGTCTTAGAGTGAAATACCAGATTCTTAGACATGTCAATAGCTGCAAAGTTATCATAGTAGTTAACTACTGGTTCACTACAGTTTACCTTGATATCCTTCAACATTTGCTTCATCCATAAGACTTGAGTGCAATTAGTTGCTGCTGCAACATACTCAACTTTTGTAGTAGATAAAGAAGTGTATGACTATTTTTTTTTTATCCATGAAACCAGTTTCTTTCCAAGAAAGAAAGCTCCACTAGAATTTCTCTTCCTATCATCAGTATCACCTGCCCAGTCTGAGTCAGTATATGCACATAAAGTGAAATCATCATTTTTAGAATACCATAAACCATATTTTGTTGTTCCTTGCAAATACTAGAATATCCACTTTACTGCACATTCATGATTTTCTTTAGGATTACTTTGATATCTTGAAACAATACTAACTGCATTCATAATATTCAGTCTAGGCCAAGTTAGATATAACAAACCACCAATCATAGACTTATACCTTGTCGGATTTACCGGAGTAGAAGTATCCTTGATAGATAATTTCTCACTTGTCACCATAGGAGTACTTATTAGTTTGGAATTATCCATACCAAACTTGTTCAACAATTCCCTTAGATACTTAGTTTGATAGATAAAAATGCCTTTCTCAGTTTGAGTAATCTGCAAACCTAAGAAAAATCTCATCTCACCAATCATGGACATTTCAAATTCATTCTTCATATTGTTAGCAAATTCCATGCACAATTTATCTTCTCCTCCAAAAATGATATCATCAACAAATACTTCAATAGTCAGAATATCGTTATCAGTGATCTTATAATATAAGTTACTATCAACACTACCTTTAGTAAAACC
The DNA here is from genome assembly GCF_030272615.1 of Cryptomeria japonica. Taxonomy (NCBI): domain Eukaryota; kingdom Viridiplantae; phylum Streptophyta; class Pinopsida; order Cupressales; family Cupressaceae; genus Cryptomeria; species Cryptomeria japonica. The sequence goes on along the minus strand of NC_081415.1, from coordinate 483,115,912 downwards.
AAGCTTCAAAAGATATTTATCCAACCTTGCATACCAAGCTCTAGGAGCTTGTTTCAATCCATATAAAGCTTTCTTCGATCTGCAAAACATATCTTTATCATCTGTTAGTGAAAATCCATCAAGTTGCTCAATGTATACTTCTTCTTCAAGTTCACCATTAGGCATGAAATAGTTTAAAAACTTCAATTCTAGCTACAAGTACAAATGTCTCACCATAATCAATTCCTTCCATTTCAGAATATCCTTTACAAACCAATCTAGCCTTGTTTCTTACAACTTGACCATCATCATTTAGTTTATTCCTAAGAACCCATTTAGTTCCAATAACATTCTTATTTTTAGGTTGGGGAACTAAAGACCAAGTCTCTTTTTTCTCTATCCGATCTAATTCATCTTCCATAGCGTTTAACCAATATTTATCCTTACAAGCTTAAATAGCAGTTGCCTATTCAAATTGAGAAATAAGACATACCTCTTCATATTCTAGTTTTCTTCTTTTCATATCTCCCTTATTCCTATCTCCAATAATTTGATCTTCAGAATGATTTAATCTTACATACCTTGGTGTCCTCTAAACTTCAGGTTCACTGCATAGATCATCAATCACAGTTGAATTTTCTGATTGTGTCGGTGTAACTGTCTCAGTTTCCTGTACCGATTGAGGCATTGTCGGTTTAGTTATGATCGTTTCCACTGTCAGTTCTTTGTCATATGATATAGAATTATTTTTTAACTGCTCATTCACTTTCACATTAGCACTCTCCATAATTTTCTACAATCTTTTGTTATAACATCTATATGCTTTTCTTTGAATTGAATAACCAAGAAATATTCCTTCATCACATCTAGGATCAAACTTTCCAATTAAATCATCTCTTTTGATATAGCATTTACTTCCAAAATTTTTGAAATACTTAATAGTATGTGTATGTCCAAACCATAATTCATAAAAGGTCTTACCGGTTACACCTTTGATGTGAACTCTATTGAATGCATAGACTGTTGTAATCACTACTTCTCTATAGTAGATATGAGACAACTTGGCTTCCATTATCATAGATCTTTCTGCATCCAAAATGGTTTTGTTATTTCTTTCCACTACTCTATTCTGCTCAGGAGTCCAAGCTGTAGATAACTGTCTCCTGATTCCATATGCCTCACAATAATTGTTAAATTTATGAGAAGTGAACTTACCGCCATGATCTGATCTTAGACATTTGATTTTCAATCTAGTTTCACTTTCAACGTTCACTTTAAAGATCTTGAATTTCTCAAAAGCTTCAAACTTCTCCCTTAGAAAAGTCACCCACATCATCCTAGAATAGTCATCAATAATCAACATGAAATACTTATCACCTTGAAAGCTTCTAGTCCTTGCTGGACCACATAAGTCAGTGTGAATCAAATCAAGTACATCATTAGATTTATCATGTATGCTCTTAAAAGAACTTCTAACTTGCTTTCCCAATTGACATTCCTTCCATACTGAATTATGAGGCTTCTTAATCTTAGCTATATCTCTAATTGCCCTAGTTGAACTGATCTTAACAATACAATAAAAATTAACATGACACAACCTCTTATGCCATAACCAACTCTCATCAATATGAGCAATCAAACATGTCTTATTACTAGTGTTCAAGTGAAAGATATTACCTCTAGTCTGAATACCGGTAGCAATCTCCAAATCAGTCTTGTTAATGATTTTGTATTTTCTATCTTTAAACTGAAGTTGGAAACCCTTATCAACCAACTGACCAACACTCAAAAGATTATTCTTTAAACCTTCTACATAATAGACATTATTAGTATTATGCTTACCATCCAAAGAAATAATACCTCTACCTCTTATCATACATGCTTTGTCATCTCCAAATTTGGCTTGGTCGCCAATGTATTCTTGCAGGGACATAAATTTCTCTTTGTCTCCAGTCATATGATGTGAGCATCCACTATAAATTACCCATTCATCCTTATCTTCAACTTTTTCTGCCAGGGCCTTTTCTTCATTTTTGATAGCCGGTTCTAGTTCATCTTCCTTCAAAGCAAAGAACACCTATTCCTTTCCATTGCCAGATCCACTAGCAGAGTCTTCTGTCGATTCATCTCTAGAGTCATTAGTTACTCCTTCCTCATTTGCTATGTAGCATTGTTTACTTTTCTTGAATCTATATATGTTCTGGTTAGGTTTAAATGATTTCTTAACTCTTTCTTCAAACCTTGCATTCCTTTTAGGACATCTAGATTCAAAATGACCAATCTTATTACATGAAAAACATTTAAAAGGTTCTTTTCCTTCATACTTACTTCCTGTTGAACCTTTAGGTACTCTTCTAGCGAATAAGGCTTCAAGTTGCTCAAATTATTCATCTTCTTTCCTCATGTCTTCCAATTCTTTTGCATATAAAACTTTCCAATCACTTTTTCTAGTAGATGATGATGATAATGCATGAAAAGCAAGTTCAAATTTTACAGCTCTAGAAGATCATAATTCTTCAAGCTCAAAAGCATATAATTTCCCAATAAGAATGTCTCTATTGTTTGATGAGTTTGTCATTGTTCTTAACTCATTAATTGCAGTTGCCTTCATCTTGCAAGATGATGGAAGGGCTCTCAAGACTTTGGAAACTATTTCATCTTCACTTAGAAATCCTCCACAACATTGAATTCCCATAACAATCTCATTTACTCTTTCCATAAACACAACAATTCTTTCATTATCTTCCATCATCAAGTTTTCATATCTTACCCAGTAAGCATAAAGTTTAGCAATATTGATAGTAGGATCACCTTCATTCAGAGTTTGAAATTTGTCCCAAATAACCTTAGTCAAGGATTTATCAGTTAATCCCATGAGCTATTGATCAGTAAGTGCACACAAGAGAGCTTCTCTAGCTCTGCAATCATTTTCAATGCTCTTATCCAAGTCTACAGGAGCAGGATTGCCAGATGCTAGATCATAAGGTGCGTATCCTTTCTTAGTGATCTCCCAAATATCCTTGCCAAGACATCTAAGATGAGTCTCCATTTAAATTTTCCATATCCCATAATTTGTTCCATCAAGCTTAGGGATTTCTCTTTTGAAAATAGTTGCCGGTGGATTAGAAGTGTTAGTTGCCATAGGATCTACCTCAAATGGTTAAGCTTATGTAAAAGAGGACCAAAGCTCTGATACCAATTGTTAGGATAACCGGTAAAAAACCTAAGAGGGGGGATGAATCATTTGTTAATAGATTATAACATTTAATCATCTTAATAACCTTTAAACAGATCAAGTACTGGTAAAGCACATACAAATGCAAGTAGGAACAGATACCAGTAAACAATACAACTTAATATTTAAACACATAATCAATGCAAAGCAAACATACCACATAACACCATGATTTGTACGTGGAAAACTTGGAAAGGGAAAAACCACAGTGGGAAGCCTACCCACAGTTAGATGATACTTCTACAAAAAGTATGTGTTATAATGAGGGTCTTGCACTTGCAGAAAGACACATTGCCTAGAGAGTACTACTCATTACAAAATATTCTCACTGATTATAGAGAGGCTTCAACCATCTCAAGATAAATGGACAATAATCCAATAGAGTGAACTTCCAAAAATAACATCTATCATGCTTGATTACAGTCCCAGTTAAGCTCAATACCGAAGGCCTTTGACCTCTTCCTTAATCCCAATTTGATCACCTATGATTGACCAAATATCCTTCGCATATGATATTGAATTCCAAGACCACGACACATAATCCCCATGATCTAAAATAAGATCTTACATCATTTTATACAAACCCTAATACCTAAACCAATTAGGTCAACCACCTAAAAGATATTACAATAAAATCATTTAAATCTGTATTATAATGATATGCCATGTCGGCTTAAGACCAAAATAATAATAACAAATCCATATAATATCCTGAAACATCCTGGTAATGTGTAGAGTACATGTTAGCATGATACCGGTCCATAACCTAGATAGGTACTGGACCTATTATGTGTCCACCATGCCAAAGAAATATCTTCAAGCAGTTGAAGCACGATCAAAGAACATCTTCAACATCCTGAAATCCATGAAGAAGCTGCACCAGCACCAATTATGCATCCTGTCAAGATTCCTCAGTGAAAGCTCTACTAGTAGAGCCTTAAGCTAGTGCTTGTAAGGGTTTACTAGAATGTATGATAATATCCAATACCGAGCCAGTACCAACTGACCAAAAAATTCTCATGGAGAATATAACACATGAAATCAAACATACTTCACTGATCCAAACATGCCGGAAGTGTCCAACAAATAATCTCTTTTTCCAGTAAAATTAGATCTTCTACAAGTAACCAAATCTTGTCTGTTGGTAACCATCCATAATAGCTAGTGTTGACATTAATGACAAGACATCAATGCAACACATAATCAATTCATCCATAATGCCAACAACAAGAAAATAACTATCAAGGCTTATGATGAGTAAGATCGTTCATCTAAAGAGATTGTGGTGTTGCCAATCAAAATAGGACTAGTAGAAAGAGATACAGTGTGCTAGGTTCTAGATTTGAATCTATCTTATAATATTCTTTTGGGAAGACCACAGATTCATGACATGCAATCAATACCATCAGTGTGTTAAGTTTCCTCATAATGGATAAGAAATCACTATATCAGCAGACTCTAGCCAATATTACAATAGTCTAAAATCAACACAAGATGCAAGAGTTCCACATTATAGAGAAGCAGTCTATCCCATCAAGGAAACTCAAGAGATATTATGGTAGAACTTTGAGAAAAATCTCAAACTAAATGATGAAGGAATGGGGAAGTACTCTTTGCATAACTTACCACTTTCACCTAAATCATATGGAAAACCTACAAATGCTCAACCACAGATCCAACATAAATCAATTGAAATGTTTTATGAAGCATTTGTTAGAGCTAGAACACTTTTAGAGGAAACTGAAGACACAGATATTCTTAGCTGGCTATACAAAGATGAAAATGAGACTACAAGAAGAATTGCAGAAGTCATTATTCCCATAGAGAAATATGGAAATGGTTACAAAATCATGTAAAGGATGGGATATGAAGGAAAAGGACCAATTGGTAAGCGCCAGGGAAGGTATTTCAGAACCCATTTGTCTGCACACATAATCTAAGAAAGATAAATAAGGACTTGGGTATTCTAAATCCAAACAAAAGCAACACAATTATCAACATCCAAAATGGAGAAAGAAGGCAATTCCTAAAGAAGAACCATGGAAAGAAAGGCTACATCATGCAGCAGAAATAATAGACAACAAAGATAAACAGGAAGAATATGAGAGACAACATAAATAGCTTGCTATTAGAAGAGAAGAAGAATTTTACAAACAAGTCCAAAGAGTACAAGAAAGCATGGAACCTGATCAAGATATTCCAAAAATAGTAAAAGAATAGATGGAGAAAATCAAAGAATTATTCTCACCATATAACATTCATGTCAGATATAGTGGTGTGATTCTAGAAAATGATTAAAAGACAGATTCAAATTAATATGAATGGGGTCTAGATCCATTATCCAATACATCAAGTGAAGAGAATGATGAGGAACAAACTTCTATTATAAGTGAAGACACACTTCTCACAAAATAGAGAATAGAGTTGGAAAGAAGGAAAGAAGAAATAAGGATTCAGAGAAAAAAGGCATATGCAAGACAACAAAGAAATGAGAATGAGAAGGATCAAGAGGTGACAACACAAGGAACACAAAAAGTCATTAATCAATCATCAGAAGATCAACAAAATATCATATTTATATCAAACATTGAGCAAGAAACACCAAGATATGGAAAAACTCAATAAGAACTAATAGAAATTCAAGAAGGAATGACTATTAGTCCAGAAGAAGCTGAGTTCGAGATAAGGCAAAAGTTAGCAAAGAAAAAAACAAGAGAATCCTCTAAGCCATCTACACAAGTGTGTCAACTTCAAGCCATAAATTAATCTGATTAAATTGACCCAAAGGGAACCTGTAGTACCAAATATGTATGTGTTGATACAATTAATTCATTTGAGGGACAAACGTCAGCTGATGAGTCACTTAAGATTGAATCACAAAATACCCATCCTGACTTCGTTAGAGATAATTGGAGAAAACTTGGGAGAGATTATCCTCAAGAGAGTTATATCTATGACATCACCTACTCAATACTAATTTATGACTATTACATCATGAATATCAAAATACCCAATGATGATGAAGACTATGACCTACCTATGCTTCATCTAGAACTGATTGACTGGGAAAATACTGAAAACCCTCAATTTGATATCTTTTCCGATGATCATGCCTTAGTCGGATATCTTAATGCCATTGTGGGACTGAGTCATAGAGAAATTCAAGGGAAAGTGAGTACCTTGCCCACATTGGATGTGGATTGCAGAGGCCTTATGCACAAGAGGTTGGTTGGCCGAATGATGTTGGTAGTTTCTTTGGGTTGTAGCACCGAGGGCGCAAGGCGTTTCATGGACAGTGCATCAGTCAAACAAAGTAGCATAGTGGATTGAAGTAGATAGACTAAATGTGTGGGATGCAATGCAAGATGGGTGTCTTCAGGGAAGCACACCAAGGTGGACTCATGAGGTGTGGGTTTGCGAGAGTACACCAAGGAGGTGGAAGTGGTTGACAAGTACCAGGAGGATCATGTGCAGCTAGAGGTGGATCAACGGGAGTATGTTGGTTGTTGTTCTTTGGTTGAGTTGTTGGGGACAGGATAAGACACTGGGTGCACCGAGGTCAGTCAACAAGCAATTAGGATGGCACTACAGAAAGGAAGTAGAGAGCTGAAAGTTGAATGTGTGACTTGGGAAGTCAGTTGGGTGTTATGGTCAGCGGAGTATGTGTCTTCAAGGTGGCTATATACCAGGGGCTTGCACAATAGGGTTGGTAGCAGGCATGTCTTTCAGTGGATGCTAGGATTGGATCTGAGACTAGTCAAAGTTGGAAGACAAGGGTGTCATCGAGGATGACACTAGTGGCTGATTTGAGAAGTGAGCATGGTTTGTGGTGTTCTATCGTGTTGTGGTGCAAACAATGGAGTCTTGGAGATTTAGAAGCCAGTATGGGGCATGGTACAACTGAATATCACAGAGTTGTTTCATAGATGTTCAAACAAGGGTAGTTAGCTTAGTAGAAGTCAAGGAATGGGTTCTTGCAATATGTTGTTGAGTCAGGGACTAGTAGTAGAGATCAGTTGGAGGCAAGAGTGCATCTTCAAGAGATTAGTGCGGAGGCAATGAGTTGGACTCAGGGGTTTTCCAAAGTGAGTTAGCCATGGATGGGATTCATGCAAGTGAAAGTCTAGTATGGGGTATGCTGGCAAGTGTCAAGTATGTCAGGGACATAAATGATACAAGTGCAGGTTACAGTGAATACAAAGTTCACTTTTAATAGGTCCTAATGTTGCGAAGGATGAGACTCGAGTCGAATGGTCCGGTGCTGAGGACATCACCTATTTTAAGTGGGGGAGGATGTAAGGGGCTACTGTCTTAGGGAGATCAGTAGGCTTCTGGGGTTATAAGTCCCTTGTTATTCTTAGCAGGTGGAAGTTGTGGTGATTGACAAATGGTTAATGCCAAGCTACAGTTGTGTGAGAATTGGATGAAAAACTTATATATGGGGGTCGGTTGAAAGAATAGCCGAGTGCTAGGAGTGCACCCAGGTGGTCTGTGGCAAACACCTCCTTCTAGGGGTGAAGAAGAGTAACCCTACCCTCTAGTCTCAGGGAGATAGAGGTCCTACATGGACATAGGGGTGAAGTAGAGTAACCCTGCCTTATCATTAGATGGTGAGGTTTACTGGTGGATGTAAACTCAAGGTCCCTATCTCAGTGAAGTGGAGTAGCTGAGCCAATGTTGGGGATGACTCCTAGGGAGTTGTCTATGACCCAAGGACTAGGGAAGCAGAGTACCTAGGCTCTTGCGAGGAGGATGATCGTGCAATGGATTGTCCCAGTTGGGGAAGTGGAGTACCCAAGATCTTGTAAGGGGGATGACTACACAATGGGATATCTATGTCAGAATGTTGGAGCTCGAGAGTTGGGAGAGCTATGTGGGTTGAGTTGCAGAGCCTGGAACAAGACGAGTGATGTGTTGGCACCGGCCAACCATTTGAACCCCTGTAGGCTAGCCTGGAGTTGGGCCCTACTATTCTATGGCCATCCATTTTAAAGAACTCTGTTGGATGGCCATCCAGAGAACAAGGATGGAATCTCATTGAATAAATTAGTTTATTAGACTTCACCCTTGCTCGGGCATGCACCGAGGTTACCTGAAGTGGGATTTGCATTGAGGTCCAAGATCTCAAGGCCCTAGAGTGGGGGTCGAAAGTGGTAGTAGGGACAGGGTTCCAAAAGTGTGCTCATGTTGAGCTGAGCCATGAGGTGAGTCCAAGAGGGTGACATAGATGGATGAGTTGCATGACCGAAAAGAGGACATGGTCCATAGGTGAGTTGTTCTAGGAGCACAGTCGAGTTGAAGGAGAGTTCAGTGACCAAGGGTATTGGATTGGATCATGGAGCAAAGAGCTTGGTGCCCAAGTAGGAGTGCAAGGTGTTTTGTCAGTCTAAGGGACTTAGGCTGGGTGTTTGCATGGAGCTGGTTATTGTGCACAAGTTGTACAGGGAACCAGGTTCACCAGTGAAGTCATGTAGGCATAGGCCAGGGGCCCAAAGCAGTGTCACTTGGAGTCCCCGTTCAGGAAGGGGGTCTGAGTCGTGTATTGGGTAAGCTGTCGTGGGCTCATGAGAGAGTCAGTGGTGTGCCAGGTTGAGTTGCAAAGGAGACAGAGTCTTTGTGGATTTGGAGCCTACGTGTGAAGCTACCGCTAGGGGTGAGGTGCAGCGTGATCTGTACCAATGCTTCAAGAGTAGTCGCAGATCTAGGGGCAGGAACTTGTAATTGAATGCTTGGGAAGTATTCGAGGTAGTGACCAACGACAAAGTTGGAATTGTTTGTAGACCAGGCCAGGGGTCATTTTTTCATAACCATAAAGCTATCTTATTGCCCCAGTGTTGTGTTTATTGTGTAGAGATGGACAGACATAAAGCTAGCTCAGGGAGTCTAGACGTCCCATGAGATATGTTTGGTGCTTGAGGGTTCTAAGGAGCTAAGGGAGGCCAACATGGGGCGCCAGTGCTATGGGAGTACTGGGCATGCTCAAGGAGTGTGCAGAGTTGGAGCCGGAGGACTCACACATAAGATATCTTCCACTAGTGAATCAAGTAAAACTTCTTGCAGTACGGAGAGTGCCAAACTGTCCAGTCACAAAATTGAAATAAAACAAGGAAAAAAAACGTAGTGCTGAAAACCATTTCATGGCAGCACTAGATCAGTCAAGTGAAAAAAAATAGGACATATATGACAGTGAAAACCTCTTTGAGGCACCGGAAGATGGAAGGTTTGATACCCTCCTTGCATATTTTTTGGAGATATCTTCTTTATTGATAGAGCCAACAAATGCAATAAACATTGGCACACCGAAGGATCCCAAGGTCCTTCATCGTGTTGCATCATTATCAGATGAAGAAAAGAAAGAATACATAGATTTCTTCAAACAAAGACAAATAAATTTTTCTTGGTCCTATGCAGGCATGCTAGGACTTGATCCATATATCATCATGCATCATCTCAATATGGATCCAAAAGAAAAACTAGTTAAGCAAAAGTTAAGGAAGATGCATCCACATATCGCTTTTCTTGTTAAGACAAAGATGAAGAAACTATTCGATGTGGGTTTCATAAGACCAGTTGCTTATCCAGAGTGGGTCTCAAGCATTGTACCAGTATCAAAACCAAATTAAAGCATAAGAGTCTACACTAACTTCAAAGATTTGAACAAATCATGTCCTAAAGATGACTTCCCACTACCCAACATTGATATAATTGTAGATTTATCAATAGGTCATGAGATGTTTTCCTTAATGGATGGATTCTCCGTGTACACTCAAATAAAAATCACCCCTGAAGATCAAGAAAAGACAACATTCACTTGTGCATAGGGTACCTACTGTTGGAATGTTATACCATTTTGGCTTAAAAATGCAGGAGCAATTTATCAGAGAGCCATGACAATAATTTTCTATGACATGATGTATACATTTATGGAAGACTATGTGGATGACATACATGCAAAGTCTCATACAAGGAATGGACACTTGAAGATCTTGGGAAAAATATTTGACAAGCTTGAACAGTATCAATTAAGATTGAACTCAAAGAAATGTGCATTCGGAGTTACCTAAGGAAAAATTCTTGGGTACATTATATCAATGCTTGGGATTGAAGTAGACCCTAAAAAATTAAAAGATATTGTGGAGATGGAGTCACTTAAGAAAATAAGCTAGTTGTGGTCTCTACAAGGGAGATTGCAATCAATCAGAAGATTCATTTCTTAGCTTGTGGATAGATGTCATCCCTTCACTCACTTATTACACAAGAATGTTCCATTCAAATGGGATCATAAATGTAAGGAAGCTTTGATGAAAATTAAGTAATATCTAGCAAATCCTCCAGTACTGGTACCCCTAATCAAAGGGAAACCATTGTTGCTTTACATCTCAGCAACAAATGTATCACTAGGAGCTCTCTTAGCACAACATGATGGAGAAGGAAAAGAAAGAGCAATATATTACATCAGCAGAACACTTGTAGGCTTTGAATTTAACTACATATTAGTTGAGAAGACATGCCTAGCAATTATATTTGCAACTTAGAGATTGTGACATTATATGCTGACTCATTCTATGAACTTGATAGCAAAAATAGATCCATTGAAGTATTTGCTAAGCAATCCAAAATTGGCAGGTAGATTGGATAAATGGGTTATGATACTAAGTGAGTTTGACATAGAATATGTTGATAAAAAAGCTATCAAAGGACAAGTAATTGTTGCTCAATTGGCTGAAGTACCCCTGCAAGATGATACACCATTGCACATTGAATTTCCTAATGTAGACATTTTGACAATTAGCACAAATTTTTTGAGATTATACTTTGATGGATCCTATACACAACATGGATCAGGTGCATGAATCTTGTTCATAACAGCTCAAGGCCAAACAATTCCAAAATCATATAGACTGCGATTCCCATGCATAAACAACACTACAAAGTATGAAGCATTGGTCATTGGGATCAAAATGGCCATTGAATGGAACATCAAGGAACTACATGTTAATGGAGATTCATAGCTCATAATCAGCCAGATAAATGATGATTATCAAACCAAGGATGACAAGATGATGCCCTGTAAACAACTGGTTGAAGATTTTAAAGAACACTTTGAAGAAATATCATTCACTCAAATTCCAAGAAACGAGAATAAAGAAGTGGATGCAATGGCTACAATAGCATCTCTTTTGCAGAACCAAGAAAATCAAGAACGTTACGAATTCCTGGTGGAAGATATATTGCATCCTACTATTGAATCCCATAACACCCATATGATTTGCCACATATCTAGAACTGATCAATCCTTATATAGTTTGGCTGAACTTATCGATACCTAAAGGAGAATATCCTTCCCCAAGACCTATCCCACAATCAAAAAAGAAATTTTATGCATCAATCATCTTGCAGTACTATCATTGCTGATACTTTATATAAATGAGGTCTAGATAGCACTCTGCTGAGGTGTCTTGAATATGAATAATCTAAGAAAGTTCTCAATGAATTCCATGAAGGTATTTGTGGCACACATTCAAGTGGCTTAATGCTGGCTAAGAAACTTATTTGATTGGGTTAATATTGGCCTACTATGGAGAGAGATTCATTTACATGTGCCAAGAAATGTAAACAATGTCAGATTTATGGGAATCTCATCTATGCACCATCATAAGAACTGCATTCTATTGTAGGATCATGGCCATTCTCTCAATGGGGACTTGACCTAGTGGGTATGATAAATCCTTCATCTTCTAATGGACATAAGTTCATTTTGACTGCTACTAAGTATTTCACTAAATGGATTGAAGCAGTGCCTTTGACAAAGGTGACAAGAAAGAAAATATCATCATTCATCTTGAATTACATAATTTGTCACTATGGAGTCCCTATGACCATCATCATTGATAATGGGAGGCCATTTAAGAATCAAGATGTGAAGGAACTATGTGAGAGATTTCATATCCAACATAGGTTTTGAACACCGTATTATCCACAAGGAAATGGTCAAGCCGAGGCATCAAATAAAACAATCCTAAAGATCTTGAAGAAAACAGTCAATGAAGCTGGTAAAGACTAGCATATTCAACTAAATCCTACTCTATGGGTTTACCGAACTAGCATTCGTACACCAATGAGGGAAGTTCCATATTGCCTTGTGTATGGATCAGAAGCAATATTACCAGTAGAAGTAGAAATACCTTCTCTACGGGTATCTTTGAAAGGTCTTATCCCAGAGGAAGAATAGCGAGTCTCTAGGCTTTAGGAACTTGAGCTAATTCAGGAACATCGTCAAAATGCTATAGATCACTTAAAAGCATACCAACAAAGAATGGCGAGAATCTACAACCACAAAGTTAAGCCACAAATTTTTCAGATTGGAAATTTAGTCCTAAGAGAAAATCCACATAACCAGTAAGATCGAGAAAAGAAAGGTAAATTTGAACCAAACTGGTTGGGTCCCTTTGCCATGGTAGTAGCATATGATTTAGGAGAATACAAATTATCTACACGAGAAGGTGATTGGTTCAATGAACCTATCAATACTACACATCTGAATAAATTCTATGCTTAAAAGTATTAGCAGAAAATACCAAAAAAAGTGAAAAAGCTAGAAAAAGTCTAAAAAATAAGAAAAAGCATACAAAAACAATGTAAAATAGAAAAAACAGTTAAAAAAAAATCAAATATGTGAAAAAATGCAATAAATTTAGATGGTGAAAACCTCATAAATAGGCGCTATCTGAAAGTAGGTTCTTCCATCCATGAGATCGCTTTGCTCATCTATCCATCCTATTGCGTATATCCTTCCTAGCATATCAATTTCATCTATTACATCCATTGCTCTGAACCATTAGCATGAAATATGGAGCTTATCAACAATTATCAATCTGCATCGTATCCCACCATGGTAGGGATTATCCTTTATACATCCATCCTAAAGTTTGTTTCCGCTGGGGGAAAAATCTTGAAACTTTTGCTAAGGGCATCTTTAAAAGCTTGAAAAAATCCAAAAACATTCAAAAAACTTAGAAAAACCAAAAACACCTAGGGTTTTGAAACAGACAATGAGCAACAAGGCATCAAAGATCAAAACTTTTGTAACAACTGAATCATGAAACTTATAATGAAAAGATTCAACAAGCAAGCAATGAAGGATTATCAATGATCATTCATCAAGATGATTATATCAGTTAATGACCATGAGAACATATGTACGACATACATGATTCAATATTATATCTCAATTTTTGCTAATCATGTACCCTATGCAACTCGATGATGTCCATGACTAGAGGAGATATGATGGGGCATGATTATTTTCTTTGTTTGTTTTATGTGGTTTATCTCTTAGTAATGTATGTACTCGTCTAAGGATACGATCGACAAAAGATCATGGAGGACGTTCTGAGTCATGCATGAAAGGGGATAATCCTTGTCTGTTATGCAAGAAATACTCAGGTCAACTTGGTTCATCATATCAAGTTTCTTGTATTAACTTGCTATATAAAAATCCATGTAAGAAGTACTCAAGTCAACTTGAATCATTGTGTCAAGTTGCTTGTATTTTCTTACAACAATTTAAGAGCTCAATGATGAAGTCAGGCACTGTTACAAGAAAGCATGTGAATAATGACATCATCATTTAAGTTAGGTCATTTTAGATTAGTGTCATTTCATTGTCAATTGCATTATAAGAATTGCATCCCATTTCATTCGAGATCAATGGTCAAAATAAAGACTAAGTATATTTGGACAAACAAAAGCAAATTGCATTAATCATATTAAGTTGCATTAGGTCGCATTTAATTATTTAGGTTCATTTCATCTTTCAATCATTAGGTTTGCATGTTATCATATCATTCATCGTTCATCATTCATCATTAATTAGTTGCATTAGGATTGCATTAGTTTGAATAGAGTGCAATTTGGATTGATCATATCATTTTTAGTTCCATTAGGTTCATTTATCATTAGTTTCCTTAGGATCATTTATCCATTAGGTTCATTTAAATTGCATTTTTGCATTTAGATTCATTAACCATATTATTACATCATCATCTAATCATCATAGGCATTTAAATCATCAAATCAAAATAAAATTCATTTCATTAGTATCATTTTATCATATTCATGTACATCATGGAATAGTAATAAACATGCATTGCATAAGTCATCATTATAAGCATTTTAATGTAGATCATTGCATTTAATCATTTAAGTTAAACATCATAGAATCAACATCATCATTAGAATATAGATCATATAATCATCAGTCACATCATTTCATAAATATCATCATCACATCATAGAGGAATACAAATCATTATAACACCATGACACATAAAGGAAAGAAAAGATCATCCTAGCATCATCCATGTAATCAATGCATATATTTCATCATCATCATAGTAGTGTGCATAATAAATCATGAATCAAAGCATCATATAAAGTCCATGTCTACATATCATCATAAATATAAAAATTCCAAGCATACAATGATATAAAAGCAATAATAGATAAAATACAATGCCCCATGATAAAAATCAATTCTCAAATCAAGGATGTTTGGTGCCACTGCCGCCTAAATTTGTTCATCTTTGTGGAGGTGGACGAGAAGACCCACCAGATGATCTTGCTCCTTGATTCCTCTAAGGAGGCCCCATAACCCCACCACTGATGGTATCCATTCTGACTGTGGTCGCATAGCTACCTTCTCTCTGGCTCTCTGAGGCCAGGTCCTCATATAATCTCCGCTAGTGGGTAGTCTCCTTCCTAGCCTGGAATAATGCCCTAACAATGTCTGTTGAGAGTGTACCAGAACCAACCTATTGAATATGATTGAGAGTATTCTATAAATCTCAATATATCCTCACTTCTCTATCTCTCTCAAGAGTGAGAGTTTGTACCTATTCTCTCAACTAATCAATCTATAATCAGAGATCATCCATACTCTCCTACTGAGGTACATCCTGCATACCCTCATCATCAGCCCTCTTTCCTATCTCTCCACCAGCCAGAGTTCGAATCTATGTAGAACTCTTGATCTGTTAATGAATAAATGGCACATGATCCTCTAAATTCTCCCCCTCATCCCAACTTCCTTGTGCTGCTATAACCCCAGGACCTAGACAAATCTGTCCAAAATGAATCCCCCTCCCCCGACCTCTTTTTGATCCACATCCTTTGGCCAATCTAGGAGAAGGTAATCCTCTCACCGATCCAATCCTTTCACCCCCTCTTCTTGCATCCCCACCAACTTGACTTGCATCTCTCCCTTCCATAGGAAGTGGTCTCTCTATCCTGCCAACCCACCAAATCTCTCCAAAAGGTCCTTGTCGGACTCTAGCTTTGCCTCCTCTCCATCCTCTCCTCCCTCTGCGACAATCACCACCCTCATATCCTCGAGAAGCTCTGAGCTCTTGCCTCCATCTCTCCCTCCTAACAATGGGATCATCTGAATCTAACTCCTCACCTCCTGAGCTAGGAGGAGGGTTCGTAGGATCAGTAATGTGAAGGAATGGATGGCTAAGTAGATACTGTGCATAATCTATTGTGATACCGGCATCTAGAATATGAGGTCTCAAATCATGAGCCACCAAGGGAACAACCAAAAAATCTAAGTATGCTACATCAATAGACAAAGGACCCCAATCTCGACTGTCCTTGTATACTCATGCATACATGGCCACTCCAGTAGGCAGATGCTAAATGTACTCAAACTGTCTCAAAATTCTACTAAATAACTGTCTCTCAATAATAAAAGGAGTATGACCGATCAGATATCTACTTTTCAAAATCAATGGTAATATACGAGCATCGTCTAACTAGGGCTCACAATGAATGTATGGTCACCAAATAACAGTATCCAAAGAATCAAGAATCCATCTCCAATACTCTAACTTACCCAGCTTACACTTAGTAATGATACCTCTCTACAAGTACACTAAAGGTTGACCATCTCCTCTAACCTTGTCATGCACTAGCCATGTGACAACAATGTTCTCCCATCACATGATCTGTAGGAGTGTACACTTAGTAGACAAACTAGTGCCAACATCATACACGACCTGATGTAAACCATGATAAAGACATGCAAACATGTAAACACCCCACACATATCGAGTACGGTGTTGCATCATGCTTTGAATAATGTTGCCCCATCCGACAACAAAACCTCATGATATCCTATCAGGGTAGATGAATCCACCAATCAAACCTATGAGTATAACTGGGAGAGTCTCGTAATGCATGATCATATCCTCCCATCTAATATCTCCGCCATCAATACTCTTGTCTCCAAACATTTCCCTACATGCCTCAGTCCCTCCTAAGTCCCGATAATCATACTGGATAAGCTCGCCAGTCATAAGGATGTGTGGGATCCTGAATACATCCTCAAGCATCACATTAATCTCACTAGTGGGCAGGTGAAACATATTTTTCTCGCTATGCCATCTCTCGACTAATGCTATCAAAAGACCCCTGTTATGGGTAATATCTGGCATATACAAAAGGTGACATAAACCACAAGTATCAATGTGTATAATCTCATCCTAGCTCAACTCTAGAACTAAGTGACGCATGGCTGGGAATGTCTCCCGACACTAGAAAACATCAAGTTTCTCCTGTTTAATCAGACAAGTTGTCTATAAATCATCTATCCTATCAAATCAACCATTTCAAGAAAATATTATCTATCAAGCAAATCATGCTATCAATCAAATGATCAACATATCAAGCTCTTTATCAGAGACTAAACTGGTCTCTTTGATCTCTTATCAAAACATCTATCAAGAAATCAATCAGTAATCTATCTATTAAACCAAATCAATCAAATCATTGATCATCATCATCAATTGTCTATCAAACTATCAAATTGACACATCAAAAGATCCAAACAAATTCATTAGATCGAACTTAAACATTGCCTTAATCAAAAAGTTCAAATTCTCAACAAACATGCTATCTAATTAAAAAAAAGCACTAACTTAATGAGAACAAGCGCTAAACCTTGCAAAAGCACTAACATTCAAAATGAATGCGTGAACACACAAAGCAAAAGCATGAAATCAGTCAAAAGCACCAATATATGAAACATTTGTGTGACCTCATCAAGAAAAAGAGCTAACCTTGCAAAAGCACTACCAAATATAACACACGTGTGAAAAAACATGACATATGCGCTAAATCAACAAAAATGTTAACCTACCTTGCAAAAGTGCTAACCTAGAAAATGAAAGCGAGAAACAAAAGCATGAAAAAATGGAAAACTTTTTAAACTATCCTCAACGATGCGGAAAACACAACAAATTTGTATGGAAAGCAAAAACTAGGCTTGGGATAGGTCACTCACCGATGGGCCATACTCAACAGGTTTCTGATATTGACAAATGTGCTCAAATCCATGGTTCTCCTACAAGATCACCATCTTGCCAGCTCAAAACTCCAAGATAATTTCTTTCTTTTTTTTCTCCAAAAGCTGACAAATTGTGAATGAGGATAAAATGGGCCATGGTAATTTTATTATTACCTTTTTGATTTTTTTAAAGGGGTAATTAATTTTTCAAAGGGGAAGTTTTATTATTTTTCAAAAATGAATTAAATTGAGGGGCCTATTTTTAATCAAATATTTTCAATCAATTATCGTGAGATTAATCGCTTAATCAAATTTTTCAAAATTCCACGATCAATCTCCCAAGGGGGCACACAATCACGATTTTCATCATCGTCAAGGGGAATCATCGAGACTCAATTTAATCTTTGAAACAATGTTATTTCAACATCATTTCAAAGAGAGGCAAAATGTATACACATAAAATTGGCTATGAACAATTAAATAAATATTTTATATTTATTTAATGATTATTCTTCTATTAAATAGTTAATTTGAAAAGATTAATTTATTTAATTCATTAAGTGTTTAATATTCTTCTATTAATTAATTAATTGAGTTGAAATATTTAATTAACTAATTCATTATCCCTCTTTCTCCTGAGCCAATAATTAAATATTAAATATTTAATTATCATTTCTTATGATTGTGCACTATTCACTATCCTATAGTTCCATTATTAAATAATTATACAATTATTTAATTACCACTTACCAACTCACCTCATCTCCACATCATCTCCACCTTTACCAACTCATCAATCATGTGGCTAAAGATATTAATATTTTTAAATATTAATACATCATTTATCTTCAACTTCCAAATCATAAATCAAATAATGTGTATGTACACACATTTCTCAACTTCCCTATATTTTCTCCAACCTTCTTACATCTTTGGAGGGAGTTGAGTCCACTTGTCCTCCTATCCCTAAATTTTCTCCAACTATCCTATATTCTCTCAAGTTTTCATCCTTAGTGAAGGTGAGCCTTTTGACACTTGGCTTCTCCTTCCATCTTTTCCTCCATCCATAGGTGTAGGAGGAACATATTCCACCTTTATCTCTCACATCTCAACCTCTTATTTCATAGCCATCCAAAAAGAAAGATTTAATTATTACTATTGATCTCTACCACCTAAGCTTATGCACTCAAAAATATATAAATAGAGGTCTCCCAAGCCATTTTTGAAACTAATAGCTAATCTTATATTTAACTAGGAGTCTTATTCTTTGCATCTGTGAGTTCATTTGTCTAATCATTTTAGAGTTTTTGAGAAAATTAGCATAAATCATTTTCATAGCATAACTTTTGCATATCATATCATCTATGAGTCCTATTCACATTGTTTTCGGTTAAATTCCACGGACGATTTTTGATCGGGGTGCCTCTTTTCTTTCTTTAGCTTTCCAGCCGCACTCCGTGTGTAGTCCAAGTGTCATCTCGACGTTGCCCTGACGACCCACATTTTATGTTTTGAAGTCTCAAAGAGCGCGGAGGTGACAGATGGATCGGTTCTGGTGACTTGGCTTTTCTTTTGGGCCCTGCCTCATGGTTTGAAAAATGGAGACACCTGGCCTCTCCATGCTATTGGTAGTTTTTCGGTTGGGAGGCTCTTTTGTAGAGTTTCCTCTATTCTTCCACGTGTCCTTCAATGCCTTTTCCTACAGAGTGCCATGACATGGTTTTTCTGTTCAGGTAGGTAGGGAGATCATCGCGACTAGGTGAGATTAACAACTTCGGAGGCCGTTTTGCTGGGTGTGTTCCTGTGAAGTGCCACAACATGTCTTTTCTATTTTAGGGGTGGTTATGCTCAATTGGCAGATGTTTGGGCTGTTAGCAAAGCCATGGGCTCTATTTATGCTAGTGTTTTCCTTGTTATGGTGGTTAAGAACTTTCAAAAGAAACAATTAAGTTTTCTTAGTTAGAATTTCAGCCTTTTAGTTATTACTATTTTTTGAAGAAGGTTAATCAAATTGTTCCTGCGGCCTTTGTGATGCCTCTTTTCAGCACGTTCTGATGGTTTTCTGTGCTTTTTATTGTGATTCTGATAACTTTGAAAATATATATCTAAGATTATGCTGATTAAACTATATTTTGCACTTGTTATCTGGTAGATGCATGATTGATATTTCTTTATGTTGCAAAGGAATTTTAATTGTATCTTAGTTGTGGTTCTGTCCGAACATGTAGATTGTTGAATGGGCTTTAAAACCACATGTCTTTGGGTTTTATATGCAGATAAAACTTTTAAAAAAAAGCTCTAGCATATCGCCTCAGTAGTTTAGATCTTGTTGTTTTGAGTTTTTCCTTCTTCCACTTTTCTCAAAACCATAAGGAAGAGCCGACTTCTTGAACTTGGAGGTCATTCAGTGAGTCTCGCGCAATTGGTCCCCCATCATTGAATTTCCCATGAGGCTGTTTGTTTCCAGAGTAAAATTTAGATTCAACAGTTCTTTTTCTGGCACACCCGGTGGGACCTAAAGTTCTTTTTCTTTCTAAGCCAGTTTATGAGTCGCAGGCCTGTTATTAGGAGTCAAACAACCTCGAATCTGAGTCTATGCTTACCCCCTTGTGACCATTCACTCATCCATATCTTCATCCTCATAGAGTTTTTCTACCTTTCCTGTAGTCTCCCTCATAGCAATGACACATATTCCCCCTAGGAATTTCGTGACCCGGGATAACGGGAGCCCTCTCATTCCTCCAACCCCGCTCGTGGTCTGGGGATCCATCCCTACAACCATGCTGAAAGTCGTGCCCAAGTTCACTAGAGAATGTCATAAAACCCCTGGGGAACATTTACATGATGTAGCCATTGTCAACACTATCCATAGCATTACTGAACAAAATGTGGCCTTGAGATTGATCGTAGCTATTTCAAGGGAAAAGATTTGGATTGGTTCAGATCTTTGGGTCCTAATACTATAGGAGATTGGGATCAGTTGGGAGACAATTTTTTCCAGTGATTCTCTAATAAGGTTGACAGATCATCCTTGATGCATCAATTGATCACAATAAAGAGTGCCCCTCAAGAAGCATTGACTGATTTCAACCTAAGATTTCAGAGGAACTGGCAGAGGATACCTCTATCCGCCCGCCCTCCTACGGATATGGCATTTTTATTCTACTTAAAAGCTTTCAATTCTGATATATCAGTGATGATTCAATCCCTAGGAGGAAATAATCTCCCGCAAGCATTTGACATAGCAGTCCAAGTAGAAAATAATTTGATTGATGCTAGAAAGCTTGCCCCCCGCCCCACCATGCCAGTCTTTCCTAAGATATCCCCTCAAATTCTTGAAGAAGCCTCTCCTAGTACATCTACCCCACAGTCTATCTACTCATTTCTTGTTCCCCTACCATCATCCTTGGCTGCCAAAGTTAGTGATATGAAGAACTTGTTGAGATCCTTCTCCAATGAGATTGTCAATCTAAAGAGAGCCCAAGTTCTGCCTGCCAAATCCCCTTTCCAATAGAACTTCCAAGGGAACCAACCTCCATACCAACATAATGAGAATGCCAATCACTGTACTGACAAGCCCACTCAACCAAATGGCCAAATAGTCCCAGTCCTGAATCCATTACAAACTATCTATCCAAACACTGGTAAGGAGTTGATAGTGGGACAAAATAACCTTGCAAATGATACCAATTCTTGGTGCTTCCCATGCAACAACACTCACTCTCTGAGGAATTTCCTGAGAGGAAATTTACAAGAGAAGTTACTGAGCAAATGAGTTTAGGAATGACACCAGACGAGTCTGTTTACACATCTCTGGGTATGGATAACACATTTCTTGTTGCTCAAATGCAGAGTATGTCATTGCAACAAGAGGCAGAGATCGCCCCAGATCATGCGCTTTTTCTTGGATGGAGGACGAGGGTGTAGTGTTCACCAATGGTGCATCCACTTCAAAGGAGGGAGCCCCCTTTGTGTAGTCAGATTACAATCTCCACTCCAAGAGGCATTTCATCAAGGAAAATACCAGCACTTCAGGATGAACTCCCATAGATACAACTCTCGAACAACCGACGATTGGCCCCATTTATCCGAGGAAATATTTCATCCCCTATAAGTCGAAGGAGCCGAAGGTGCCCAAACCTACAATAGTAGACATTGTGGAGAAGCTGAAGAAAACTCCAACCCATGTTTCCCTGTGGGATCTCCTGAGTATCCCTGAGCAGAAGAATTGGTTGAAGGAAGCCTTTTTTGAAGGTGGGAGAGATGCAAGAGAGGGCACCACCAAAGCTCCATGGACCAATGAAAAGGGTTTCCAACCCGCCACTGACAAGTCATGCTCTCCAGCCATGTTGACCAATGAGGTTTCGCCTCCCAAGTCTCAACTAGAAGGTAAGACCAAGTCGAACCCATTTTATCTTACCCTTATAGTCAGGGATGAACTCTTGCATAATTCTATGATAAATTCTGGAGCTAGCACCACTATCATGCCTAAACAAATCACCGATGTTTTGAATATCAAGTATGAAACTTTAAATAAAGGGGTTATGTAGCTTGATGGGAATAAGGTCCAGACCATAGGTCTTATCAGAAGTCTCCCTTTGAATTTGTTCACATGTCCCAGTGTTACAATATCCCAAGAAGTAGTGGTCATTGATATCCCACCTGTTTTCGGGCTCTACCTTTCCCGAGACTTCACTACGAAAATATAAGGTTACTTGTCTTTAGATTGGTCCCACCTCATCCTTCGCACTTAGCGTGGCACCAAGCTTAAAATTCTCTCATAACCCCTCCATGCTAAGAACGTAGCAGACTAGGCCATGATTAATTTTGAGCCTTTTCACACTTCTATTTCAAATAAGGAAAGGAAAGTTGTAGAACTCTTGGAAGACGAAGAAGTAAAGGGTGAGTTTTCACCCGAACAGTAGGTTTTCTTGAATGAATTCATAAACTCTGATCCCTACTCCAACTACCATGCCACTTCCCTAGGTACCTATTGCATCTTTGACAAAAACTAGGTCATCTTGAAGCTTACTAAATAGCCGTTTTCTGAAGAGCAATTATCTTCAGCATTATGGACCCTGCATTTCGATGGCGCAAAATGCAAGATAGGTTCTGGTGCCAAAATCTGCCTCACCCCACCCTCTTGAAAGAAAATCTTGAAGTCTTTCCGTTTACAATTTGCATGTTCCAACAATGAAGTGGAGTATGAGGGATTGATCCAGGGTCTAAGCTTGGCGGAAAGAATGGGTATTAAAAAGTTGAGGGTCTTGGGTGACTCTGATCTCATGGTCCATCAAGTTGGAGGGGCATCCAGTACCAAACATGTTTGCATGAGATCCTACCATGCTATAACATGGGATTTAATCAAAATATTTGACGCTTTCAATATTATGAGCATCCCCCCAAAATTAATTGTTGTTGCTGACCGGGTGGCCACAATCCAATCATAGTTCGATCCCGCCATGCATTTACTGACCGACCCCTAGGCAGTCTGTGTAATCGTCCGATCGGATATCCTCGACAACGATACTCACTGGCAAGTTTTTGAGAGTGATGAGTAGATCGCATTATTCCTCTAAAGCTCAGGAGAATTTGCAGATCAGCTGCAACCTAAGGTCAAAGAGGCTTATGAAGATCATATCATCTAGTTGAAATCCAATAAGCTTCCTAATGGTCTGATCACTCTGGAGAATTTATTTGAGCATGATGATGCCAAAAATGATAAGCAGAAGCTTACAGCTAGCAAAGGAGATTATACCAAGATGTCGGTAGGAAATGGGAGAGTACTCAAAGTAGGAAAAGGCATGTCTCCTGAGGACTGGAAGAGATTGGCCCAATACTGTGATAAATACGTGCATGTCCTAGCTTGGTCTTATGATGATTTAAAAGGTTATGATACCAATGTTATTCTGCATACCATTGAGCTCATTGATGGAGCTAAGCCAATTTGGCAGAAGAAAAGGCCAGTCAACCCAAGGATCGAGTCCCTCATGGCTCAAGAGTTAAGGAAGTTGATCAAATCCAGGATCATTTACCCTATAAAACATAGCACATGGGTATCCAATCTAGTGCCTGTAAGGAAAAAGAATTGAGAGATCTGGCTTTGTGTAGATTTCTGAGACCTGAATCAAGCATCTCTCAAAGATCACTACCCCTTGCTGCCAATGGAGCAACTATAGAGCATGGTGGTGGGGTCAGAGATGTTCTCAATGCTTGATGGCTTCTCAAGATACAACCAAGTCCTAGTAAAACCATAAGATCAACATAAGACAATGTTCACCACCAAATGGGGGACGTTCACATACCAGAAGGTGCCTTTCAGGTTGTCAAATGTCGGAGCAACTATTCAAAGAGCTATGGATCTGGCCTTCAAAGAACTCATAAATAAGATTATTTTGATATACCTGGATGACCTAATAGTGTTTTCCAAACACAGAGAGGATCATTTTGATAATCTTGAACTGGTTTTCCAAAAATGCCTCGAGTTTGGGATTTCCCTAAACCTAAAGAAATGCATTTTTGGTGTCCCTCAAGGCAAGTTGCTTGGACATATAGTGTCCAAAGAAGGTGTTTCCATCAACCTAGATAGAGTCAAGGCCATAAAATACCTCCGCCTTTCGGTAAATAAAAAGGGAGTCCACTCCTTTCTAGGAAAGGTCAATTTTGTCAGCTGTTTTATTTCTAATTTCGCCAGAATCATAAGTCCCATCACCCTAATGCTCAAGAAGGATACACATTTGAAATGGACTCCCGAGGCAAAAAGAGATTTTGATGGAATCAAAGATGCTATCTGTTTAGCCCCTATTTTCTCTAACTCGGATATGTCTAAGGATTTTATAATGTATGTTTTTTCTAGTCAATATAGTATTGCCATGGTCCTGACCCAGAAAGATGTTGAAAAAGGGAGTGAACATCCTATAGCTTTCCATTCAAAGACCCTCAAGGAAGATGAGGCCAAATATAACTTTGTTGAAAAATAGGCCTTGGTCGCGGTAAAGGGACTCAAGAAATTCAGGCATTTCATTGCCTACAATAAAACCACGGTGTACGTAGCTCATCCTGCAGTCTGAGAATACATCATGGAGGGTGATATCACCAAAAAGAGGGCCAACTGGATCACCAAGATCCTAGAGTACGATGTTGACATCACGCTGACCAAGCTTGTTCATGGAAAGGGCATATGTGAGTACATAGTTCAGGGGTGAGAAACCCGCAAAGATGAAAAAGCCGTAGAAGAGGTCGTTATGCTTTCGCCTGATTTTCCAAAAACATGTTGGATGGAGGCTAGGAAGCAATTCATGAAGACCGGGGTTTTCCCCAAGGATCTCCCTCCTGAAAAGAGAAGGTTCTATAGACTCCAAAGCAGCGGTTTCCGCTTGATAGACGGAGTACTCTTCAAAAGGAATTTTGATGGAATCCTGCTCCTCTGCGTAGATCAAAGCCAAGCGGATAAAATCCTACATGAATTCCACTACGGCTCCTCGAGAGACCATTTCTCCACACCTACAACTGCTATCAAAATTACCCAAGCCAGATATTTTTGGCCTTCTATGTTCAAGGACACGTACAATTTGGTAAGAGAATGCAAGGAGTGCTAGTATTATATTGGTAGAGGCAAAAAAGCAACAATTCCCCTTAGGCTTGTGTAAGTAGAAGAGCCTTTCACCTAGTGGGGTCTCGATTTCATCAAAATGATCAATCCTTGCTATTTGGTTGGACACAAGTGGATCCTAACTGCCATCGACTATTTCACTAGATGGTTTGAAGTCGTCCCTTTGAGGAACTCATCAGAAAGTGAATTGCTAGCTTTCCTGGAAGACCTGGCATGCCGATACAGTTCTCCTAAAACCATCATATCAGATAATTTGCGCACATCCACTGACTCACAAATTACCCAATTCTCCCTCGACAAAGGTATCTATCTTAAAACCTCTTCTAATTCCTATCCTCAAGGGAATGAACTTGCTGAGTGCACTAACAAGAACTTGATTAGGCTTATTAAAAGGATAGGTTCCAGATATAAGAGGGAGTGGCACCATCATTTGAGAAGCACATTATGGGCAGACCACATAACACCTAAAAAAATCCTAAAAAACTCCCCTTATAAGCTAGTATATGGAAAAGATGCACTTTTCCCCACATCTTTAGAGATCCCAACCTTGCAGCTACTTAAGTCTATGGAGGTGGCCGAGAACAACCCCATGGCTGTAAGATTAGCAAAGATTATGGAGCTAGAAGAGGCAAGAGAGACAACCTTCACATCTCTCCAAGACAGGGAGGAAACCATCAATAGGTGGTTTGACAGTAAAAAGAGCTCTAATTTGGTTTTCAGCCTTGGGGACCTCGTTCTAAAGTACAATGAAAGGGCGGCGAAGCCCGACCAACACGCCAAGTTCGATTGCTTGTGGGAAGGGACTTTCTGCATTCTAAACTGCAAGAGTGTTAACACATTCGAACTCGAAGACATGAATGGAGACCCCCTCTGGATTCCGGTTAATGGTTTCCACCTCAAGCATTTTAACTAAGCTTTCTCCTTTGGTTTAGTGTACATATTGTATATATTGTGAATAGTTCTTTTGAGTGCCTAATTTATTTTGTTTATTTCCCAATCTAATTCTAGTAAAGTAAAAGAAATTATGAAATATGCCAAGTTTGAGCAAAAAGAGAAAGTTTGTTATATTAAGCATTTTTGTATTTCCGTTACATTTATAAAGCAGGATCCTGGCCCCTCCTTTTTACAAAATGATAAGGCAAAAGTCAGTAATGATGGATTATCATTGGTTCATTGGTCTTTTGCATCCTCATCTTCATCCATCAGGAAGTCTGAATCTTCACTATCACCGGGAGTGTTCCCTCCCTCCGACCACTCGTGGTCAGAATCACTTCCAGGCTCCCCAGGCATGAAGATAACAACCAATTTTGACCATCTATGCGGTCTTAGAATCTGAGGGAAGATATAGTCCTAAAACTAGTATACCATTTAGTATCTTTAGGGACGGGGACTATCATATGAATATGCATAAGGAATTCCACAACAAGTTTGGCACAAAACCAATGAGAAGACAGTGTCATTGTCTTTAGCTCACTAACGAGCGGATGCCAAGCCACTTCCTCATTGTGAGTGATAAACCTTTCCACATCAGATGACAGTGGGAGCCCTCAAAAAGGGACATGATATGAAACCACATCCTCCAGTCTGCCCAAGTAGTCTTTGAAAAAGAGGGTCCTGGTCTGCTACGAAGCTAATAGCCCAGCCTGACCACAATCCAGTAGTGAAGCTATGAAGCGCAAGAAGATGTTTGTGTTCACCCGGTATCGATCCACATTATCAATGAAATCCTCTCTGAGCACCCACTTGATAGTAGCAATTATCAGAGGATTTTTCCATCGCGTCATCAGCTGTAATCTCTGATCATAAATATTCCCAAGGAAAGTGACCCGCGCTTTTCTGCTAACAAGCCTAATTGGAGTATCCATGGTTGTAGAAACTCCATCATTGAAGCTTGCACTATACAAAAGGAATGTCTGAAAAGACATATTTATAGAAAAATTGCAGCTTGAGATGATGAATGCTTGACATGCCAACCTTCCCAAACTCCAATTCTCTTTTCATTCTTTGATTAATTTGCACAAGCGAATGAGCTTGATTTTAGAGTTGGCAATGTCCTACCAGGTACCTTGAAGAAGGAATCTATGTGAGTGGATGCCACGCGTATGTACAAGTACATCACATTTAAAACTCAACCTCTGGAGGTCTGTCTCCACTTGTGCAAGCTTCATTCCCTGTCGATTCTTTTGATTAAAGAAAAGATCTGTTCAAACATGCCTTTTCCCTCAAGCGGATTTCAAGTAATGACGGGTTAACTAAATGCTTTCTTGGGATGCAGGAATGGCAACACTCATCCTCCTCAGGAGTTTATTGCTGCTGCAAAATGAGCTGGCACACGTGTAGGTGGGTGCTTGGCATTAAGCATTCACTTTTGCAAAAATCTAGGCACGCAGTGCATTTAAAGAGTGAAGTTACTCCCTCTTCTTCATTTCATCATCTTTTTGTAACCTAAGTACTTTTCTCTCTTAGATTGTCAAAAGGTTTGTCAGAAGGAAAGCCACAACTTGTAATGGAGGTTGAAGAAACACCCTTAGGCTCTGCCCATGGGAGTTTTTGGGTGGATGTTTTTTAAGAGCTCTCATATTCCATGCACACCATTCCTCCCCAAGTAGAATACCCAAGAACAAAGGGCAAGGTAAAGAAGGTCACTCAAAATACATCTGTTGTGTTGGATTCCTTAAAAAACATTTTTAAACCAGAGGTTTGCAAGAAGTCCAAGAACCTCAGAGAGGCCGTATGCAACAGAATGCTTCATTATAGAGCGAAACCATAGTTTATGGTAGTCCATTTCTGGGGTAGTGGTGCACCCCAATTCATGGTTCCCATGGTCCCATATTGCCCTGAACTCATAGTAGTTTGCGCTGATGTTTTTGATCCCACCATCTACTCTATCAATGACTCCCTCTTGAAGGTGGTAATATCTCCAGAAGTTGTTAGAGATATGATGTGCTACCCTATTTTCGAAGAGACAGAGGTTTTCTTAGAAAGTTCAAAGGAGGAATTCTGGGGTACTAGGAGAGATGCATTGACCCTTTGCCAAAGCACACTTAGTTGGAGTCTTTCTGTCAGGCTTCTGAAGTTCCCACTGTCATACAACCATCTAAAGCATGATGACCTAAAGGATATCTCTTCTACCCTCACCTGGCTATGTGGTTATGATAATGACCGAGACATTACAACCGCAATAATGGGTTTTCTTTTTAAGTACAAGAAGCAGAGAGAGCCCTTTCACTTTGACTTCTCCATCACCATAGCAAGGTCCATGGTGAAGCAATTATCATAATTTCAAGAGTTGCAATGCTTCAAGTTTTCGTCAGTCTTAGTCCATTTTCTCCTGCATCAGAATGAGGCCTTCTTCAACCAGCGCATGCAGTTGGCACCTTGCGATGAGTTAGGAAATAGGATGTCGGTGTCGGCTTTGACGCCCCTGCTACTAGCTTCTTTCAATGCATACCAACTTTCTGACCTCTTCCTGACTTCGGTGCTCAAAGATTTCGGTTTAATCCCTAATGAGCCATTAGCCTATTTCTCACAAGTCTAGATGAACTAGATGTAGAATGAACACCCTCCCAACGATTGGTTCATAGGCCACAATTTTTTTTTTATCTGAGTGCATGGTTTCTTCGAGGAACCTTTTCGTCTACCTGTCTATATTATCGAGAGGACCCTTGCTCTGGATATTGTGCAACAATTGGTAAGAATTGAGAGGGCTATAGGAGTAGGAAAGCATGATACCTCCATTACTAAAGACCACAAAGCCATCGATCTGATCAGTCTTGTATGAAGAAACATTTCAGAAGAGGTCTTGACGTCTAAGCTAGCCCAGCTCGGGGTGGTAGCGATTGATGACTCCTGGAGCTATGACCCTGACAGTTACCTCAGTAAAAGAAAAAATGCAATAAAGGATGAGTCATGAAGCTCATGGGAGGGGCGCACAAACCCTCAGGTTGATGACCCAGGTTTGTATGTGGGTCTTGATGATTTCCCAGTCCTTAAGCACCCCTCATGGTTGAGTTTTTATTCAGTCTTGCAGAGGTACAATCTCCCAAAGCCTATTCCTCATATGATGTTAAAAAGTATGAAAGTAGAATCTTGGCCCAGGAAAAAGAGGGAAGACTTTTGGATTTATTGGCAAGAAGTAAGCCAACCTAGAGCTAATATTGGAAATGCCCCTTATGATGAGTGCTTTGAGGGAGAATGGTGTCAGCTAAATAAATCCAATGAAGAGACAGGTGACAGTTCCCCACATGGGAACTCATCCCCCAAGGTGGCCCCACATCAGGAGGTAGAGATTATAAATATCACAGAGCAAGATCTAGAGCCTCAAATCCTCCTCCCTCTAACTAGTTCCACCCGCAGGCCCCGTTCCCAAGCTGGTAAAAGACAGGCCGAGAAGTAGCTGCATGACTCCCCTCCAAGGAAAAAGTAGCATCTGAGTTGAGCAAGGAGGAGTCAGCCTTTTGAAGCTTCAGGAGTGCCCCCAAATCTACAGCGGTCGGTGACTTCCACGGCTCAGGTATGTCCCTCTTTATCTTTGTCTCTTACTCAAGTTGTTTCCTCTGTTGTTCCTCTTGCCACAATGCAGACCTAGGTACCTACTGCCCTTACATTAGCACCCACTGGGATGCCGGTTGAACCCCAAGATTTATTCCTATAGACTTCCATCCCTTTCTCGGCCCCTACCTTCATCCCCTCAGATTTTCCCATGCAGATGTCTGAAGCAACCTCCAGGTCATGTAGGCTTGGTTTTGGAGAGTCCACTCCCCCCCAAATCATGGGGTCAGCATCCATGATTCCTTTTCCATCTAGAGCCTCTCCTTTCATCCCATTATTTTCTCCATCGACCCTTTCCCAACATATTTAGACTACTTTCAGCAAGCCTATTTCGTAGTTTCCCTTTGCAGTTCCCCAAGCCACCACTTTTGTCGGTCAGGCTATTGATAACCCATATGATTTCCAGCAGCAAATCGCCTTTTCCATGATTGCTCACATTGGTAAGACGGGCAAGTGAAAAGAGAAGGAAGGTGCCCATCTAGCCCATCTGCACCTACAAATGTATTTCAACAAGGAGAAAGATTGTCTTTTCTTTGCAAACCTTTTCCCCAAGGTCGACAAGCCAGAGTCCCAAATGAGACCAAATGACTACGCCTTGCATGCTATTGGCGTCAGCCTTCAAAACGCTATGGCCACTGACAAGGTGGAGATAATGGAAGAAAATTCAAAGGTTGTGTCTTCAAATTTCATCAAGAAGACCCGTCACCTGGAAAAGATACAAGCAGAGAATGAGCATATTTGAGAATCCCTGACCCAGCAGAGGAAGGAAGATAAGGCATGGAGCTCAGAAATTGATTGCTTGCAGGGTTTGTTGACACAAGCCAATTCAGAGAAGGGAAAGTTGTAGTAAGCCCTTAATAGTGTGAGCACCTAGTTGAAAGTCTAGGAAGTGACAAGGAGTGCGGCCTTAAAAGAATTGCAGGAGAAAGACCTAGAGATTCAACAACTAAGGGCAGCTATGAGAGATGCCACCCAAATGCAAGTTTAGCTGCACAAAGAAGTTCATCTAAAGGAAGAATATGCCCAACAGCTAAGTGATGCACAAATTATGCTCTCAAAGGAGAAAGTGAGGTTTGAAGTAGAGCTCTGGTGCATGGAGGATAGTCTAGAATCATCCGAAAGGAAATTCCTAGACATAGAAGTTTTGTTGCAGCAAGAATGGGATCACACTGTGCAGCTCCAGTAGGCAGTGTAAGACGGAAATGCCAGGATCCTCACTCTGGAAAGCTAGGTGATCATCGAGAAAAATAGGTACAAAGAGTTGCAACATGAAGTAGCTTCCAAGAGCGAAGAGATTTCACAATTGCTAAATATTTCTCCCCCCGCACAGGTTTCTCAAGATTTTTCATCAATTCTCATCGAATTGTATGTTTCCAATTGGGAAAGTATTAAGCAATATAGCCCCTCACTGTAGCCCATGTTGAGATTCATCTAGAAGCGCAATCCCTCTATGTCGAGGCATGAACCCTTGTCAACAACTTTATGGTCATCCTCAGTCCTAAGATTTCCATGGCTCGAGACCTAATCCAAATGTTATACGCATCCCAAGATGAAGAATTGAGAGCAAAGGGGATAGCAGACCGTCGACAACTAATCAAGAAGACGCATATTTTCATCAATCATCATAGGGTGATCATGCATGTAGTAGCGACACTTGAACCCCTGCAAATCTCCATCTTAGATATCAAGCAACATATAGAGAGGTTTGTCTCATTAGGCCTCCCTTCTCCGTTCTCTCTAGATGATTTTGTTCTAGGGGTTGAACACTTATTAAGTCAGGTCAAGCATTTGCAATAGGATAGATCCTTCATCCAATGCCTGAGTAATCCCATCTTCGTGGAGGAGGTTGAATGTCTCCTACACCCCTTAGCTTAGCTCTATGCGCTCCCAAAGTTGGTCCATGATGAGCCTGTCTGCTTGTCGTTTGATGAAATTATTTGCCTGGATCAACATTATAAGAATCTGG
Source organism: Cryptomeria japonica (assembly GCF_030272615.1). NCBI lineage: Eukaryota > Viridiplantae > Streptophyta > Pinopsida > Cupressales > Cupressaceae > Cryptomeria > Cryptomeria japonica. Next base: position 483,084,225 of record NC_081415.1, on the reverse strand, counting down.
AATCATAGGTGTTGCCCCCTAAAGAAGATTGGACCCCCTTGTAGCAGGTCTATGATCTACTCTACCCCATTCTAGCATAAAGTCTAGTCTCCAAACCAATATTTTTGGGTTCTCGTATTCCACAAGCAGAATCCCCCCTTTTAGTCACCAAGAAATGTTCACATTGTTTTCGGTTAAAGTCCGCGGGCAAAATTTTTGATTGGGATGCTTCTTTTCTTTCTTTAGCTTTCCTGCCGCACTTGATGTGCAGTCCAAGTGTCATCTTGGTGTTGCACCGATGACTTGCATTTTACGTTTCAAAGTCTCAAAGAGCATGAAGGTGATAGATGGATCGATTCTGGTGACTTGGCTTTTCTTTTAGGCCCTGCCTCATTGTTTGAAAAATGGAGACACCTAGCCTCTCTGTGTTGTTGGTAGTTTTTCGGTTGGGAGGATCTTTTGTAGAGTTTCCTTTATTCTTCTGCATGTCCTTCAGTGTGTTTTCTTGCGGAGTGCCACGACATGGTTTTTCTATTTAGGTGGGTAGGGAGATCGTCGTGGCTAGGGGAGATTAACAGCTTCAGAGGCTGTTTTGCTGGGTGTGTTCCTCTGGAGTGCCACGACGTGTCTTTTCTATTTCAAGGGTGGTTATTCTTAGTTGGCAAATGTTTGGGCTGTTAGCAGAGCCATAGGCTCTACTTATGCTAGTGTTCTCCCTATTATGGGGGTTTAGAACTTTCAAAAGAAACAATTAAGTTTTCTTAGTTAGAATTTCAACCTTTTAGCTGTTACTGATTTCTAAAGAAGGTTAATCAAATTGTGCTTGCGACCTTTGTGATGCCTTTTTTCATAATGCTCTAATGGTTTTCTGTGCTTTTTATTATGATTCTGATAACTTTGGAAATATATATCTAAGATTCTGTCGATTAAACTATGTTTTGCACTTGTTATCTGGTAGATGCATGATTGATATTTCTTTATGTTACAAAGGAATTTTGATTGTATCTTAGTTGTGGTTCTATCTGCACATGTAGATTATTGAATGGGCTTTAAAACCACATGTCTTTGGGTTTTATATGCTGATAACACTTTTAGAAAAATGCTCTGGCATATCACCTCAGTATTTTAGATCATGTTGTTTTGAGTTTTCCTTCTTCCTCTTTTCTCAAAAACATAAGGAAGAGTCAGCTTCTCAAACCCGGAGGTCATTCAGTGAGTCTCACACAATTGGTCCCCCATCATTGAATTTCCCATAAGGTTGTTTGCTTCGAGAGTAAAATTTAGAGTCAACAAGTCCTTTCCACACTTGCCATCTTGGAAAATACCAGTGCTTGTCTGAGAGAAAATCATATGCAACCAAGAACAATAGGGTTAGGACACAATGACACATAATCCATGAAGGTATAATCATTTTATTTTCTTTATTTCATGTTGTTTCATTGGTTGTAGCTTGAGTTCTTGTAGTTATATATTTTCATGATGGAATAACAAGCTGCAGGTTACTTTTGATGGTGAAAACTTAAGTCGATACAATTATATGTTGTCATAAGACTTTACTCACTTCCAAGATAGATCCCTTGAAATATTTAATCAACAAAGCAACACTCACAAACCACCTTGCTAAATGGGTTATGATACTAAGTGAATTTGATATCCAGTATGTAGGCTAGAAGGTGATAAACAAACAAGCAATAGCGGATCGGCTCACAGAGGCACCTCTCCCAAGTGATCGCCCATGACCGTTTGATTTTTCAGATGAACCCTTGTTTAATATTACTGTTATCACTCAAATTGCATCTGTAATGCACAAGCTGAAAGCTCAAGAAACTTGGTGACACATGGGATAATTCTCAGGCCCGTGGGTTGCCTATAGTGAGAATTAACCTCTAGATGAAGGACTGGTTCCCTTTGAATAACTCTAAATTCTTTACCAAGAAAAAGGATAATAAACTAAAAATGAAACTAGAATGACTTTGCAAATGCTAAACTAAGGTGATTCATCAATATGATATCTCAAAATGACAAAAATACACTCCTAAAAACCCCAATCTGCACAAATAGACTTCTGGTTCACAACCCATAAATATTTCATGCAAAGGATTTAAACTCAAGGAATTGAAAGGAAAGAAAAAACCTTTACAATCAACCAAATGAACTAATTAATCACAATGCACAACCTGTGACTTACAAATGAGACAAAAAAATTTAAAGGTTATCTAGATAATAACACAATAAACTAACTCTCAAACATGAATAAGAAAATGAAATCCAAAGATATAAGGCATAAGCTGATAATTTTATTTAGTACATTGTCATAAAACTACACAGGAGCTACAAGAATGTATTCTTTGCTAAAATCAGCAAGAGAATGATCAAGAACTAGTGAAGAAAGATAAAAAAATTCACTTTATACAAAAACCTTCCAAAAAGGTAGAGGAAAGATGACTCCAAAATGACTAAAGATGAACCCCCACTGAAAATATCTTCTCTAAAAACTAATCCTCAAGAAAAAATGAAAAGCCACCAAAATAGGCTTCAAAACATGCAAATATGTGGGTAACTTGGCTCAAACTGTTGGTCAACTAAAGGTTTACCCATGTGGCGCTCAAAATCAAGCCTTATCACCTCAAAATCATGAGAAAAACTCATGTAAACCTGCACTCAAGCTCAAATCGGACCCCAAACTATATGATGGCTTTCCCTCATGATGAGTTCGATCTTTTAGCATGTATGCATATTAGGAAGACTTCTAAAGTAAATATCTAAGACACATCATGATAAACACTAAGTGGATTCATAATTTATCCAACTTAGATATTTATTTTACAATTTTTCATATTGTGTCTACATGCTAAAGACCAAACTCAAACTACCTATTAAGATGCTAAATATTAATTGCCTTCACATATATATAAGGATATAGAAATTAAAAATATTCCTATATATGTGTGTGAAAATAATTAATAATAATAATAATTAATTATTATACTAATATTGGCTCATGATTTGTTGTTTTTATTTGCCAATATTAATATATTAATTAATAATTTATATTGATAAAAGAAAGCATCTTTAACAAAGTTAAGTTTTAAAAGACTTAAGGGTTTTAAAAATACCCCACGACTATCACATGATATGAATCTATTTGTTTCTTAAAACAAATAAAAGATAAGGGAAAACCCACAATAAATATAGGGCATACATCAAAATTGAAAACCCTAAGTAGTTTTGCATATGTGAAAAAACTTCAACCGCCTGCATGCTATGAGAGCTCAAAATAGGGCTTGATCTAAGGCTTTGAAATCTGAACTGGACATCAAATAGGAATTTTATTGATGGGGTATGCTTCTCTCTTCATCAATCTTTTCATTTGCAAAGAGATTTATTGCAAAAACTTTTTCTTCATTTTAAATCCATGAATGCATAGGGTTTTCTAAAAATAAATTTTCAGATATGCGCCTTCTATGGATGATCTCAGACTGTAGTTGTTACTTTCATGTTTTGTCTCTATCTCTCCTTTGCTTCAAAAATCGTCTACTTTGTAAAGAAGTCAAACCCTAGCCTGTTTGAGGTTTCTATGGATGGATACAATATTACAAGCTCTGTTATTTACTGCAATCTATAAATACTTCATACATTCTCTTCCTGGTGATGAATTTCATGATATTGCTCACTGTTATAAGAAACCAATCTGTCGCTTCTTTGTGAAATATATGAGCAAAAATGTTACCAAATTTTTCACACATGCTAAATTTGGTGGCCCAAAGAGGCCTTGCATTCATTCATATTGAAAAGGTACACAAATGTTCTACTAAACATCATTGGTTTAGATTTGATTACAGTTGTCATTTTTAGTTTTTGTGCAAATACATAAAACAAAAGAATATCTTACATTTGCATAAATTTTGTATTTGTATTCATAATGTAAAAATCAGAATCCCACACAAGCCATGGGATTAGCCTCATTTGATTCATGATGCATAAAACAAGTAAAGAATACATTTGATAAATGTAAATGGTATAGCTAACTGTAATGAAAAAAGACAGAAGGGAAGTGTTTCATCATTGCCTGCGTGATGATATCTGAACTTCTGTCTTCCTCTAGTTGTGGTTGAATGTCTTGAAGAAGGCAGTTCTAGGTTCTCCTAGTCCTGCAAAATAATGAATAAAAGAGAAAAAGGTTAGAGAAAAAACTCCAAGCAATGATGAAGAAAATGCAATTTGCATTTCTACATCAAAATTAGACATATCATATACAATCATCAAAGGCATCCATTAAGTGTTAGTCATCAAGATCAGAAGGAAAAAATGAGTTCAAATTCACTGAAGCTTTCAACTTCACCATGTTTTTGCTAATTTGTTTGTTCACTGTGCAGGCATAGGAAAAGTCTTGATGCTGATTTATGAATTATGCATGTGGGGTAAAATGGGCTCCCACAAGTGTTGAGCCCAGCGTGCAAGTAATTTAAGACAAGGAGCTACAATAACATATTACTGTCCAAAAATGTGACAGGAGCTGCAATACAAAATAAAATATTACTATCCAAAAACATGACAGGAAGGACATAAATGCAACATAAACAACATTCAAATGTGCATTAAAGATAAAACAACAACTACAAAGAGACATATGTTACAGTGAGCTTTAGGCATCTATGGAAGAATAAAGCTCTATTATTTAATGCAGTTTTTTCCAGATTAATGTCAAAATCCGATGAGATAATAACACAACTACAACTTAGAGGTTGTTGTTTTTATTAAGACAAATGATTTTTCTGAGAAATACAACTATCAAAATGAAAGGTGACTATAGCTGCACAAAACATTCCATAGCATGAACATAGCCGATAATATATTCTGGGTTGTTTTTCAAACCCTGTATTTCATAATTACAACTTTTGGCCATGAGGTTCGGCCTTAGAGTTTTTGAGAAAACAAAAAAAAATATTAACCTATTTTTCTTCAAGGGTTTTTGCTCATATATTTCACAAAGTAGTGACAGACTGATTTTTTATAACAGTGAGAAATATCATGAAATTCATCATCGAGAAGAGAATGTATGGAGCATTTATAGATTGCAGTAAATAAGAGAGTTTGTAATAGTGTATCCATGCACAAAAACCTCAAACAGACTAGGGTTCAGCTTCTTTACACAGTAGAACATTTTCAAAGCAAAGGAGAGATAGAGACAAAACATGAAAGTAACAACTACAGTCCCAGATCATGCACAAAAGGTGCATATCTGAAAAATTATTTTTTGAAAACCCTATGCATGCATGGATTTAAAACGAAGAATTTTTTTTTGCAATAAATCTCTTTGCCAACAACAAGATTGATGAAGAGAGAAGAATACCCGATCAATAAAATTCCTATTTGATGTCCAATTCAGATTTCAAAGCCTCAGATCAAGCCCTATTTCGAGCTCTCATAGCATGCAGGCAGCTAAAGTTTTTCCACATATGCAAAACTACTTAGGGTTTTCAATTTTGATGCATGCACTATATTTACTGTGTGTTTTCCCTTTTCTTTTATTTGTTTTAAGAAACAAATAGATGCATATCATGTGATAGCCGTAAACTTAACTTTGTAAACGATGCTTTCTTTTATCAATGTGAATTATTAATTAATATATTAATATTGGAAAATAAAAACAACAAATCATGAGCAAATATTAGTATAATAATTAATTATTATTATTAATTATTTTCACACACATATATAGGAATATTTTTAATTTCTATATATTTATATATATGTGAAGGTAATTAATATTTAGCATCTTAATAGGCACTTTGAGTTTGGTCTTTAGCATGCAGACACAATATGAAAAAATGTATAATAAATATCTAAGTTGGATAAATTATGAATCCACTTAGTGTTTATTATGATGTGTCTTAGATATTTACTTTAGAAATCTTTGTAATATGCATACATGCTAAAAGATTGAATTCATCATGAGGGAAAGCCATCATGCAGTTTGGGGTTGGATTTGAGCTTGAGTGTAGGTTTACATGAGTTTTTCCATTGATTTTGAGGTGATAAGGCTTGATTTTGAGTCCCACATGGGTCAACCTTTAGTTGACCAAGAGTTTGAGCTGAGTTACCCACATTTTTGCATGTTTTGAAGCCTATTTTGGTGGCTTTTCATTTCTGCTAGAGGATCAATTTTTAGAGAAGATATTTTTAGTGGGGGTTCATCTTCAGTCATTCTGGAGTCATCTTTCCTCTACGTTTTTGGAAGGTTTTTGTATAAAGTGAAAAAGTGTTATCTTTCTTCACTAGTTCTTGATCATTCTCTTGTTGGTTTTAGTAGAGAATACATTCTTGTAGCTCCCGTGCAGTTTTATGACAAAATATTGAATAAAATTATCAGCTTATGCCTTATATCTTTGGAGTTCATTTTCTTATTCATGATTGAGAGTTAGTTTAATGTGTTATTGTCTAGATAACCTTTAAATTTTTTTTATCTCATTTGTATGTCATAGGTTGTGCATTGTGATTAATTGGTTCACTTGGTTGATTGTGAAAGTTTTTTCTTTCCTTTCAATTTCTTGAGTTTAAATCCTTTGCATGAAATATTTATGTGTTGTGAACTAGAAGTCTATTTGTGCAAATTGGTGTTTTTAGGAGTGTATTTCTATCATTTTGAGATATCATATTGATGCATCACCTTAGTTTAGCGTTCGCAAAGTCATTCTAGTTTCATTTTTAGTTTCTTATCCTTTTTCTTGGTAAAGAATTTAGAGTTATTCATAGGGAACCAACCCTTCATCTAGAGGTTAATTCTCACTATAGGCAACCCACAGGCCTGAGAATTATCCCATGTGTCACCAAGTTTCTTGAGCTTTTAGCTTGTGCATTATAGGTGCAATTTGAGTGATAAGATTTACCTACCCTAGTGAGTGGCAACTGTATTTTGATGGCTCACATACACAACATGGCTCAGGTGTAGGTATCCTATTTTTTACACCACAGGGAGATGCTATTCATAAGTCATATAGAATCAATTTTCAATGCACAAATAATATTGCATAATATTAAGCTCTTGTTACAGGATTGAAGATTTTAGTACAGTGTAATATCAAGCACCTATAAGTTTATGGTTACTCTCAACTAGTCATTCGACAAACAAATGATGAATATGAGAGAAAAGAAGAAAATCTTGTTCCTTACAAAAAAATAGTTGATTTCTACAAAACCAAGTTTACTACAATCACTTTTAGTCAAGTACCACGACTACAAAACAAGCCTATAGATGCCATGGCTACTATTGCTTCCATGTTAGATATGCCTCAGAACATGACTAAATGTGAATTATTGGTTGAACATCTATTATTTTCGGCCTATGAAATATCATAGTTTGAACTCATGTGTGAAATTGTTGTTCTCAATTCCCCTTGGTATCAAGACATATATAATTACTTGAAAGACCAAACTTTGCCTTCTAAAATTTCCAAAAATCAATGACACTCCTTCATCCACCACCACTAGATATGTCATCATTGGTGACACCTTGTATCGTCATTCCTTTGATCAAACCCTTCTCAGGTGTATCATTTCTAAGGAAGCTGAAACCTCTTTACATGAAGCCCATGATGGTGATTGTGGAGGTCATTTTGACGGTTTTAGTCTTGTGAAGAAACTAACAAGAGCAGGATACTATTGGCGGACCATAGAAAAGGAAGATCATATCTTTGTAAAGAAATGTTGGAAATGTCATATTCATGGAGACTTGATTCATGCACCGGCACAAGAAATCTAACCTATTACGTCTCCTTGGATCTCCTCTCAGTGGGGACTCAACCTTATAGGAAAGATTCATCCTCCCTCAACCAATGGACACAAGTTCATTATCACTGCCACCAAATTTTTTACCAAATAGATTGAAGCAATTCCCATGACCTATATCATTGACATCCAAATTTCTAAGTTCATTCTTAACTATATTATATGCTGCTATGGAATCCCTTCATCTATTATTATTGATAATGGCCACCCATTCAAGAACAAATATGTAAAATAACTTTATGCCAAGTTTCATATCTAGCACCATTTTTCCTCCCCATACTATCAGTAGAGTAATGGTCAAGCAAAGGCATCTGTCAAGACCATTATAAATTTTTTTAAGAAAAATATTGATGATGTTGGTTGTGATTGTCATGTACAATTTAATCCTTCTCTGTGGGCATACCGAACTAGTATACAAACCCCTACTGGTGCTACACCTTATTTCCTAGTTTACAGAACAAAATCCATCCTTCCCCTTGAGGTTGAAATCCTTTCACTGAGAGTCTCCTTGCATAACATTGTAGATGATGAAGAATATAGGATCTCTAGATTGCATGATTTAAAAATATTGGATGAGAAACGTCATGCCACTCTTGATCATTTGCAATCATATCAGAATCATCTCTGAAGGAAATACAACAAGAAATTGAAAGGAAGACATTTTAAAATTGGAGACTTGGTCCTCATAATTAATTTTAAGAATCAACAAGAATGGGAGAAATTGGCTAGGCCCTTATGTGGTTACTACAAATTTTGGATCTGGCGCTTATCAATTGGTGACACTAGAGGGAGAACCCTTATCTGAACTAGTCAATAGCATGTATCTTCACAAATATTTTGCTTAAGTCTATATACAATCCTAAAAAAAGAATAAAAAAATTGATATATGATCCTAAAAAAAGAACAAAAAAATTGATATATGATCTTAAAAAAAGAACGAAAAAATTGATATATGGATCTTTAAAAATAAAAATAAAATCATTCGCCTAGTTTGCGAAAACCTGACAAACAAGCGCTCTGGGTAAGTACTGTGGTAAAAACCTCACAAACAGGCACCATGCATAGCAAGTCATTTCTCTATCATCTATCAACATTCATTCTAAATCTTATTCCTACTTGTGGTAGATTTTCCATCCATCTTTCCAACACAACTCCCTAGATCCTCCTAGCATAGCTTGGAACTGGTTGACACTCATTGCTTTTTCTACCTTGAAACCAGTTCTATATATATTTCTTGCTTTGACCCTTGTATATAGTTTTCTTGAAGATTGGGGGCATATTTTTTATCATGATCAATAGATGGACCCCTTCTTGTTGTGTAAATGGACAATGATACATGTACATAGCTTAATTTCCTGAAAAAATCTTAGAATTTGAAAAAAGTCCTGCAAAAATCCTAAAAATTGAAAATAGTCCTTAAAAAATCCTAAAAATTGATAAAAATCCTTAAAAAATCCTAAAAAATTGAAAAAATTCCTAAACATTGAAAAATGTCCTAAAAC